>NW_010420258.1:152798-155988 GCF_000710305.1 Buceros rhinoceros silvestris
GGAGAAGTTTGTGGAGACCTGTGGAGCCATGGGAGGGACCCCACCCTGGAGCAGGGGAAGAGTGTGAGGAGTCCTCCCCCTGAGGAGGAAGGAGAGGCAGAGGCAGCGTGTAATGGAGTAACCACAACTCCCATTCCCCATCCCCTGCACTGCTCTGGGGGAGGAGGTAGAGAAAATCGGGAGCAAAGTTAAGCCTAGGAAGATGCAAGAGGTAGGGGGAAGGTGTTTTAAGATTTGGTTTTATTTCTCATTATCCTACTCCAATTTCATTGGTAATAAATTACATTAATTTCCCCAAGTCAAGTCTGTTTTACCTATGACAGTAATCTCTGAGTGATCTCTCCCTGTCCTTATCTCAAGCTATGAGTCTTTCATTATATTTTCTCACTTGTTCAGCTGAGGAGAGAAAGTGATGGAGTGGCATTGGTGGGCATCTGGCATCCAGCCAGGGTCAACCCACCATACGAGGTTAAGCCTATTTACTAACTTTTAGCTGCCATGGTTAACTGAGAGTTAAAAATTTACCTGCACTATATAAGGAAGACAATGAAGTGCTGATGAGGATATTGCAGGGGAAATCTTATTATTGTCCCATCTGTCAGTCATAAAAACAAAGAAGCCAACTCTATCACTGCCTTACCCTGCTGAAACAGAATACATTTCCGTGTATTCTACTTGTACCCCTTAATAGCCTATATTTTAAGGCTGTCATTTCTTTGAGGATAAATCCACTTTAAGTCTCGTTCTTTTACACGTACTAGCATAGTAGCTTTGATGAAAGCTACTGGGCTTCTACTGTCTTCATCTGCTTCTGACTCTTAAATAGGTCACTACCCATTGGTCCAGCTGTACTGAAGTGGATCCCTCCAGAAGTGTCACACCAGTCAGAGCCCACAGCTCAAGTCTGGAGCTTTTCACATCCCATTGAAGAGCAGTGAGACCTGGCAGGAAAACCTTGGGGCTGTGCAGTATAGGAGAGAAGGCCTTGCTCTGGTGCATGGACCTACTGGAGATGATCTTGTATCAGAGCCTCTGGCCAATGACTGAAAGCCAGAGGGTAGGCCTGTCATTGGTACCACAAACACATCACTGCAATTAAAATATGCAGCAACTCAAACTTTTAATTTCTCTGACTCCATGCCTACCTTTTACATGATGCTACTGCTACTTGCTAATAGGTAATAACCAGAAGGCACAGCAAGGAACTATCAAGTTTAAATACCAAGCAAGTATTTCACAATTTTTAAGGAAGTTGTAAAGTCAGCATCAAATGCATATACCTGCTTCTAAAAATCAATAATGCCTGCTGGTGCAAGCTAGTGCTGCTATCAGACTGCAAACTAAACCCAAGGGGGTGTGAAGCAGCATGGAAAAAGAAGGGTCTGCAAACACGACAACACATCAGAAACAAATGCATTTGCATTTGAAGTTTCCTGACTATTAAATACACTCAAAATCAAAAACTACAGTCCTCCAAAACACATGTGCTAAAAAGCTTGTTTAATATTTGCAGTCTGATGGTTTTGTCATTGATGTTAGGAGAAACTGCTTGCTGCTTGCTTTCTCAAGATTGGAGTCTCTGCAGAGCAGCACTTGCCTGGTTTGAAACCAACAGATGTGGCCAAAAAGAAAAGAAGCACTCATCCACTGCGATGCCCCAAGTCTTACCTGTTTCCATTCTCAACACTGAAGAAGCGATATTAGAATGCTTTAAGAAAGCATTGGGAAAAGCTAGTTTCATGCCACCATGTCACAGATACCCTCGAAAGGTAGACAGTGACAAAGTTTAATCCCTAGCTCCAACTGGGGTGATCTTTTGGTCATCCCATATGCATACGCTAATACTCTTCTTGGGAACGAACTACTGTCATCAATTTGTTCATGCAAGGTATGGTTTTACAGACCAAAGTGAACTAGTTCTAGCTAGCTTAGCTTCCATCAGTGCTATAAAGCAAATAAAGACATGTACATTCATCATATGACCACAGCTTCAAGTATAAATATTCCACAATCCACATTCACTTCCATTCGCCCTCTGCAGTCCAAAAGGCACCAAGTGCACATGTATCTCTTCCATGATCAACACCAGCCCATCCACTCCACAGGGCAGAGGATTTTTCAGTGGCAAGGTGCGTGCTAGAAAACCTCTGGGTTTTTGGCGAATTTGCCTCCAGCTCTGATTGATCTGGCAGAGCCATGGCTGGTTAAGTTCTAAACGTACTGCCAAACTCCACAGGAGAACAAAAGGAACATTGGTTTATGCTGATTTGGGGAAACTGGTGACAGTATAGATCTTAAAAGGATATGAAGATGTAGAAATCAACTGTTTTTCAATACAATCTGTACAAATACAATCTGTATTTTCAGTATTTGTCTGTAGAAGCAGAATCAAGTAGGTTTAGGGATAAGTGGTGAAAGAAATGAAAATTCTGATAGAAAAAAAGCAAAAGGGTTTCTAAATTCACCCAGAGGTCTTAGCAAGGTCATAGCTATTTCATAGCCTTACCCCAGAAGCTGGGGAGTATGAATGAAACTGAGTCACATGCCCAAGTGAGAGGGATTAACTATGTAGATTAACTGTACAAATTCACTTTCATCAAATTCCTTGTATAAAAACCTAACCGAGAACTGCTGATTAGGATTTTTAGTAAGCTATGGAATAGTGAAGAAAATTTACTTTTAAACATGCTGTGACTTGCATCAAATGCTGCTCTTATCCAACGAGGTTTGTATTTAATTAGTAGCACTTCTGAAGATCAAAAATGGTATCTCTCCCCAGCAGTCCAAAGGGCAAAAGGTCAAATACATGAATGATAAAACATTTAATCAGACTTCATACAATGAAGTCATTAGTATACCTTCATGTACAGCTTTACAATTAAGGTTCAAGAACTACCTTTCATCAGCCAAGCTGCCAAACACTTCCTTCCTCCCTAGCAGCCAAAACAAGGGCCTGTCCCCGGTTTCAGTCTCGGGTTAATCACAAAAAGAGCAAACACAGATAGAAAAGCATGCTACAACCCTGCCTTTACCAAGTTTAAAAAGATGGTACAAATTATAGTTTGGCACTACTCCTCTGGCAAAAGTTTCACATTATTACGGTATGAGCTTTTTCTTTGGTCCTTTTTCATTAACCCACACAGGTATTTATATATATATATATATACACACATACACACACAAAGCTTCC
>NW_010420258.1:156135-156692 GCF_000710305.1 Buceros rhinoceros silvestris
AAATGCAAGACGTCATTATGCTCCTAGTTATTAGTTTTCAAATGAAAGATGAGCAAGTTTTCCTTCACATGTTCCTTATCCCATCAGAAAGCCCATGAAGTTCCCCTCTTCCTTCTATATAACATCTTTGGGGAATTCAGTCAAGTCCTTGACTATTTTAAGGAAAAGCATTTAAACTTGAGTGGGATGGGGGTGTGTGTTGGGGGGTGTAGTCATTATGCTCCTAGTTATTAGTTTTCAAATGAAAGATGAGCAAGTTTTCCTTCACATGTTCCTTATCCCATCAGAAAGCCCATGAAGTTCCCCTCTTCCTTCTATATAACATCTTTGGGGAATTCAGTCAAGTCCTTGACTATTTTAAGGAAAAGCATTTAAACTTGAGTGGGATGGGGGTGTGTGTTGGGGGGTGTACATGTGTGTAAGAGGGGCTGTGGTGGTGGTAGAAAAGATGACAGAATACAAATTCTCAGTCATTTTGACCACAGCACGTACAATGCTACCCAGGATGTTTCCTATAAGGGGCATATTTGAAACTGGATATTAAAGCACAGCAGGAA
>NW_010420258.1:156838-170707 GCF_000710305.1 Buceros rhinoceros silvestris
AAGTTATTTTCTTTCCAATTATAAGACATTCACAGCTTGTTTTACAGCCTGCAGAAGCTCCCCACATAAAGTAAGACTATGGGCAACACGGAGCTACCAAGTACAAGAGAATCATTATTGGTGAAGCTGTAGTAAAACCAGGCACAAAGTTTTGAAGGAAATGTGGACAATAGGTAGGGCTGACACAGACAGACACTAGGTATGTTTGACATTGAGGTAATAGGTCACATCCCCATTTTCTTGCACTGCAGTGTTCACACCAATACTGAGAACTTCTGAACTTATTTTTGAGTCCTGTCTTTGGCATTTCCTCCCTCAGAAAATAAAACATACACGTTTTTCAAATAACAGCATGAATCTGAAGCGGATAAGACTCCTCAGAGCAAATGAAGAATAAAATAGGCATCACAAAAATACTGTGTTCAAGCAGATGAGAAGGAAAAACTCCACAAAATCCCCCCATCACAGAACACAGTAATGGGTCATTAGCACACCAGGAAGCTATACAAAGTCACTCTGAAGTGAAAACGTGTAACACCTGGCAGTGCACTACTGTGTGTTTAAAATAACTTTGTAATAGTTGTGTCCTTTAAGGTTCTCAGAATCAAGATAACAGCTAACCAAAAAAATGTTTGGTTGTTTTGGTTTTTTTTTTCCAATGACCAGCACACACAGGGCAGAAGATCATTCATCTAAAGTTTATTTTCACAGGCAAGAGACCCAAGTGGTGTGACCTTCAACAGCTTACACTACAGGATCTGCTTTACACTGGGATATTAAATGCCTAATTTTTACTACAAGTCGTGGATCAAATATGTAAGAGAATCAGCTACTGGTCTCGCTTTGGATTGCTAAACAAGGTCCCAAGTAACTCACTCTTTTGATGAAATTAAACCTCCATACACTGACTTGGTAGAAAATTTAAGGAAAAAAGATCTAATGGAAGTTAAAATAAGCTTGACTCCTTTCCCAAACTAAGAGGCACTTTCCTCAAACGTATTCCCACCAAAAGTACTTGGGAGTCGGTTTTACAGCTACCTTTTCACACTTTTGCTTTAAGTGCCAAATAAAAAATATGGGTGATCACTGCTCCCAGAACAAAGAATCGTAAAGTTGGAGCAAAAGGAAGGTTTTATAGTTCCTGCCATAGCTGGAAAGAGCTTTGCTTCTCACATCACAAAATCAGAGTAAGCACGTCAAATTGAAGGGACCTCATGTACTGTCACAATGCTGGATATCTGCCCTTTCAGGAGCAACTAGTGAGTTTGGATGCTGAGCATGAGGCAGTATAAAGAAAGATTTCATTTTCAAAACCAAGCCTCTGTAAAGCTGGACCTCATTGTGATGTCAACAGTGACAAAAATCAGATGCTGAAAAGCTAGACTCTCATGAATTGGCAGTGCAACAGTACAACCCTACTGTAAAAATATTTACAGCATCTGCTGTAAACCATGAAATAAGTCACACAAAACAGATGGAAATTTAATCAAAACCCAGGTTTGTAAAGTAGTGATTAGACCCTCAAGAAGGAAATCAGAACTGTGCTTTAAATCTAATCCAACAGTATCCATTTCAGTTGCAGTACAAACTCTGCACTTACCAGCTCTGAACTGACACTACACCAGCTTTCACGTCCTTAATTTCTTATTTGCAGTATGAACATCAGATGATTAACATTTTGATCAGAGGTATGCAGAGGAAAACACTGCAAAACAGCACCCAATTCTTCCATGGTGGGTCTTGCAGCCCACGACAGTATGCCAGTAACCCACCTACAGCCACATAAGTGGCAACAGCTGCCACTAAGAGTTTTGTTTTCCATTAACAGCTTGTATTTAAAAAAAAAAAACAAACCCATGGGAATTCCCTATATTAAACACATCTGTTTGCCCAGTAAACACTTCCCCATTTTTCAAAACTTCTAAATACCCACTGAGCTAAAATGTAGTTGCCTGCTGGGCCTCCCTAATGAAACCAAGAGGTACCACAGATGCAAATTAGCCAGGAAAGGCTACATGCTGTTTTCCTCCACCACCCCACCTGCCGTAACGAAAGCTCACTTCAAAACAATTAATGCATCAATGAGAAAGGTTTAAACCCCAAGGCTATTTATACACTAGACGAGAGAGTTTAAGATCCTGAAGGAACTGGAGAAGACAAGTAATAAAGACCCTGGACTTCATGGAAATAAGCTCAGTTTGTTCAGGGACCTGATCTGCAGGATGCCATAGGAGAGTTCCCTGTAGGGCTAAGGTGCCCAGCAGACCTCACTGACGTTCAATGTCCCATGGCAGGAGGGCAGGACAGCTGCACGAGGAGCACCCAGCTGAGCCCAAGCCCTCCGGGAAGTGCAGGGGCTACCCCACGGCAGTACCAAAGCACTGCCCAGGAGCCAGGGGAGAAAAGGCCAATGTTCAGCCGGAGCTGCCAAGGGACAGGAGGGGCCTCTGCAGGTACACTAGCAGCAAAACGGAGCTACTGCTGAACAGGCTCAGAAAACTAGTAACAAAAGCTCAGTCACTCTGCGACTTTCTTGCTTTGGTCTTTCCCAGCAAGGCATACTCACAGGGCTTAAGTGACAAAAACCTGAGGAAAGGTGTCAGGTAAATGATGATGAAGCTAGGAACAGAGGACTTAGGCAAAGTGGACACACATAAGTCCATGGGACCAGAGGAGATGCTTCTGAAGTTGGCTGATGTCATTGCAAGGCCGCTCTAGATCACATTTGAAAGGCTGTAAGCAACCAAGGGTAGACCCTGGTAACTGAAGAAAAACCAAGAAGGATGACCGAGGTAACCAGAGGCCCATCAGCTTTTTTTCCAAAACCTGGGAAAAAAGTGGAGCAAATCCTCCCTGAATCTCTTTTCAGGAACATGAAGGACGGAAACACCTTTGCGAACAGCAAGAATAATTTCCCAAAGGCAAAACACGCTCAACCAACCCAGTTACTCATTATGATGAAGCCACTGTCTCCGCAGATGAAGACAGAGCAGCAGACACCATTTACCTTGGCTTTAGCATGCTTTTTAACTGCTGTCCCTCTTAGCACTGCTGCAGCCAAAAAGACACGGACTAGATGGCTGGTGACAAGGTTGAAGCAAAAAATGACTGGACTGACAAGATCAAGACAGCAGTAAACAGGTCAAAGTCTAACTAGCAACTAGCTACAAGTGACATTTCTCTGGGGTTAATCTGAACAACGAAGAACACCACACCCTCACCAACTTCACGGGTAACACCAAACTCCAGCAAACAAGAAGCTGGAGAGTAGGGCTCCCGCCTGGAGGCGCCCAACAACCTGGAGGCGCGCGCTGACAAGCCTCATGAAGTCAAATAAAAGCAAATGCCACCATACAGAATGGGAAGGCTAGAAAACAGCCCTGCCACAAATGTCCTGAGGGTCCTGGTGATCAACGTGTTGAACGCAAGTACAAGACATCCTGCTAGTAATGAAAGCTAACTGCATAGTGGGCTTCATTAGCAAGAATGTTTGCTAACGATGGGAGGCAATTAACACTTTCTCTGTGACATTCCTCATGCCTCAAATGGGAGCCCTGTACTTGGTTTTCAGCCCCTTTGTACCAATCAGCAATACTTTTTTTTTAACAAAAAGAACACATGATACACGACAAGAGATAGATGGAGCTGGGTTTGTTCAGACTAGAGAAGGTTTCTTAATGACTTAGCTGGTGCCCACAGAGAAAAGGTAGCCAAGCTCTTCTAAGTGGTGTACAATGAAAGAAAGGGCAGTGATCACCAACTGCAGCAAGAGAAATTCTAACTAGACACAATAGTAATTTAAAAAAATATACATAATAAGAATGTACCTCTTCAGAGGCTGGAATACAGGGGGGCTGTCCAGGGGGCTTCAGAACTCCCTCCACAGAGATTTTTCCACCCTTGAGTGCACAAGACTCTGAGCAACATGATTTAATTTAAGTCACTCCTGCTCCAAGCAAGAGAGCAGGCCTCCAGAGGTCCAGTTGCAAGTCTGAATCGCTCTCCTTCTCAACAACGAAATCCTATTGTAAGCAGAAGGTTGGGAGGAAGAACACAGGCCTACAGTGTGCATAAATGCAGACCAACTATGCAGAATGCTTTCAGGTGATCAGGCTGCATATGCAACCTGTTCTCCATGAAGTCTGAAAACCTTCCCACAGAGCAGCTACTTCGTGCAAGGTTTAGATTTACATAATAAATAATTTGAGTTAAACTGATTTTTGAAATACAAGGGTTTCTTTGCTCCATCTTAATATCCTGGATTATGTTTGCAGCATATGTATAATTATCTTTTTCAAGTTAGGTGACTATATGCAAAAAAAGCCCAACCAGTAAACCAAAAAAACCAACTATGCCTTTTACTTCTTCAAGGCGTTTACTTGGATCCAGAGCTTGCCCCCAACAAACTACATCTTCAGTTATAGACAACGGAATTTATCATTTACCAACTGTATAATTTAGCTTATATAAAGCATATATATGGGGAGAGATATGAATGCATCTGTCTCAATATATAAATACAGTGATTTTTTTTTTAAAAGAAAAGTGTATTAACAGACTTATGGACTTTTCTTCAGAAAGATACAGAACACAAGTTGAACACAAGTACAAGACATCCTGCTAGTAATGAAAGCCAACTGCATAGTGGGCTTCATTGGCAAGAATGTTTGCTAACGATGGGAGGCAATTTTGACATGTCCTTCTTGATGTGTGACATCACTCCAGCCCTAGACAAGACCACACATTTCTAAGGAGAGTCAGCTCAGGTTCAGTGCCATGCTTACTCTAGAGCTTTTTCATAGAGTAAGACATAAAAATACCAGTCAACTTGTAGTCTGTCTTTACACAGCATAGCTTTCCCCGTGGTGATTCTACAGACGATCTCACCAGAGCAAAGAAAGCAGCATGCAGCTCTGAAGCATTATGACTTTTTAAATATGAAATGTGTACAACTCTTCTACTCTCTAAATGGTAATTAGGTTTTCCGCTGCACGGAGG
This sequence comes from Buceros rhinoceros silvestris, assembly GCF_000710305.1. Classification (NCBI taxonomy): domain Eukaryota; kingdom Metazoa; phylum Chordata; class Aves; order Bucerotiformes; family Bucerotidae; genus Buceros; species Buceros rhinoceros. The sequence goes on from NW_010420258.1 coordinate 161,837, forward strand.
GAAGGGGCGTAGAAATCCATCACTGCAAATGGTTAACATCTATTTCTCTTCAAGCTTTAGTTTAAAAGAATCTAGTATTACTATCTAAAAATTTAAAGTGCAATTCTCAAAATCACAGATGGGTGGAGAACTATAACCACAGTAACAAGCAGTAGATTTCCCTAGAGACAGCAGTATGGGCAAAGCTTTATCATTAGCATCACCATTCAGTGCACCAACAGATGTCACCGCTCAAAGGCAGCGAGAAAACTGACAGCGGAGTTAAAAGTCTGCATCTGCATGTGCGTATCAGTGAATAGTAAAATTACTATCTCCTTAAGCACTACATTTTGAAAGCAAAATGTTTTTTAGCTTGGTATTCTTTTACACGAGCTACTTCCTATTTTCTTGGAAGAAAGCAGTCCCTGAACAAAAGAAATTTCAAAAGGCACAGAGATATTTATTATGCAGTGGACTAAGTGAAAAAAAATATGAATATACTTAAAAAAAATAGCCTCACAGTGGTCTGCATGCTAATTAAAGCAGTGAGCCACACTGATCTAGTGCAGTTTTATTGCAATGTTTTAAAAAGCACATACTGACTTTGAATAAATAATTAGAAGATTTATGTTGCCAAGCAATAAGATCACCCCTACACAAGTCAGGTGATGTAAAATTCTGGAAAAGAGTATCAGACATTCTTTCCTTTCTACTTTATTCATACAAACACTGCACAGTACTGCCTCTAACTAAATGCCAACAATATATAGCTTCACTTGAGAAGTACAATTTTAATTTAAGAGCATGCAGCTTTGCAAGGCCTGTTTCTGCCCAGCACTACAGAAAAGAGTTGATTCTTCTGAAATAACTGAGATGCACAGAGGAAGTCCCGTAACAGCCAGATGTTCCATAGTCATCAGCTCATTCACTGCACAGAATCATTTTGGTCCTTTGCTCAATACTGCCTACCATCTCTTCCCATCTGCCTGTATTTTCTTAACTTATGAGAGATTTGCATTAAAAAAAAGGGCCAAGTTTCTTAGAAGCCAGATTTCAACTCACTTTATTCCCAAGACAATTTAAAAGCCCAGGTACATAGCTTCCAAGAGGGAGTGGGAGGACAAATGAAAGTAAATTCTACACTTGGAGTTACTTTTGCATAAGAGACTGCCTATCTCAGTGTTCCCACAAGGGCTGTGAATGTTTAACAGTTACAAGAATGTAACAGCAGGTTATGTGTTCATCCAATCTGTTTGAAAAGCTTTTAAAATTAGAGGCATCAGAATGAGCAATACCTGTATCTTCATAAACACCAGCTATAAAATCCAGTTGGCTTACGGCAGAGACGTAGAGCAAGTTGTCATATTATTTCATACAAGCGCTTCTTGGTTACAACAGAATTCAAACTGAAGATTTCAAGATGCAAGAAAGGCAAACTGGGAGTTTTGCTATTCTACTTGTCTTCCTTCAAAACAGCACTGGACCAGAGCATTTGATTTCAAGCACTGCTTAAAAAGCTTACGGCTAGTGACCTAAACACAGAACCAGGGAGTCTCGTGTTTAGCCTCCCCCTGTAAGCAACAGCACGATTAGCAGCAGCTTAGCGGCAAACCATAGCTACCCACGTGCAGCCGTGAATCAGACTCCAAAACCCAGGTCTAAACCTATCCTAGTGAGCTGATGTGCCCAGGCTAGACACTTGCGGCATGGGTAGGAGCGAGAACAGCTTTCACCCAGCACACAGCAACAGCCCCTGGTTTAGCGAGGAACAACCAAATGGGATCCAGGCAACCAAGTGCCGCTCTTAAACCTGTCACACTGCGCAAAGTGACTTGTGCTAGACCCCGCTCACCCCAGGAAAACCAAACTGCTTTCTCATGATGTCTCTCAAAGCCTTCTGGCCTCTTCAGGCAAGGCTACAACAGTGGCTTAACCGCAATTCCGTAAAATCTTGCATTTAATCTGGTTGGGGTAAGCAAGCACTTTATTACTCACCAATTACATTTTCATGACAGACTTGCAAACCCAATTACAAAACGTCATGGAAAACAGAAAATCAGATGCTTCTTCTTAGAATCACGCACACATTCTTTACATCACAAGCTTAAAAAAAAACAAACCAAAAAACAACCCACAAGCAAAAAATCCCTACATATATTTTGTGAATACAGAAGAACTTCAACCCAAAAGAGGGAACCAGTATATTGAATATCTGGTACGCTACCCGTATTGCTTAATTCATAGGCCCACCTCAACAATTACTTTCTTAATTTGTAAAATTACAGTTTTAGAAATAACTAGAAGTATTCTAGAAAGAGACCACAAAATCCTTCAAAACTGAATGTTCTGGAAAAAACCCATACTTTACACACAGACTCATCTGGATAGCTGAGTTTGCCACCAAAAAACACACACAGTGTTCCACCGTCTCTGCACAATCGCAGGCAGCGGTTTATTGACAGAGAAGTGCTGCACCATTAGACAGCGGCAAATATTGAATCAAAGCCACTTCCCTGAAGTTAGGAAGATAAATTTATTTAAAGAAGGGAACTGCTTGTGAAGATCTTCTATTTAAGACGTAAACCACAGAAACTGATACCTACGCTGGCTCACCAAGGTAGGAAAAAAAACACCCAACCAAACAGAAAGTTAACAGGCTTACCACTTACTAGAGCAGTGTGTTCCAGAAAGCTTTAAGAAAAGGACTGTCCATCCAGCAGCCTACAAGTGCTTCTGTAACGAAGTTAATTACCTTCCACAAGCAGTGTTGTCTGCTGTCTGTCCATGATTTCCTTCTCAGTCCTGTGCTTTCATTAACATTCAAAGACACTATCAAAGCCTGGCTGTCTACCATTCTTATTTTCCTCCTGAACGAAGCAAGACATTTTTTGGCCTTATCAGTAGATTTTAATAAACAGGTGGAATTTTTCTGCTTCAGTCTGCTCACAGGACGGAACTACAGACATAAGCAACTGCACTCACCAACATTATGATTTACTCCAGTTTTTTATATTAAAACACTGCCATAGGCTGCTATAACAATGCTAAATACATTTTGCATTTAATCACCATGAGAATACAACTTTTGCCAAAATGCAGGAGACGTTCCATTTTAAGCTTTACCTCACGTCTTTACATCACCTTATTTAGCTTTCACGAAAAGGGTCCTGTGTGCCTGGAATTTACATTTCGCCTCTATAAAAAATGTGCATGTGGGTTTTCAGTTAAAGAAATAATCGCGTGCTTGGTTTTCTTGCGACAGCCAGATGTTTCCACTGAACGTTTAAAGCCTTTTCATTTTCCCCACAATTCTGAGGATCCAGTTACACAGGACATTCGGTTAGTTTTGGTAAATTTACCTGTTGAGAACATAGACCAAGTCAGAACATAGGAAAATTAAATCCTCTTAGCTCACAGAAAACAGGTGTAAGGCCAGAAAAACCCATGAAGTAGCAGTGGGAACACACCCTATTCCTCCGTAAAGTATGCAGGCAGCCACACCAAAACACCCCTCCATCTCACGACCAGTGTTCAAATCAGACACGCATTCGCCTGCACTACAGAAACTTCAAGTCATTTGACTGAGAAGAGGCTGCCAGGTTCTCAAAAACACACCAAAAAAAGGCAGCTGAAGCAACTCACCAGAAACAATGACCTCCCCTAAAAAGACCTCAAGGGCTCCCAGCAAAAAGAACACTGATTTGGCAAAGGCATGCCCTATTTCACGTCTTCTGGACAAAGAGATGTCTTAGTCTCACTCCCCTCCACTTCGTTCTCCTTTCCAATGCACTGGGTTAGTGGGGGTCCACTGCTCCCACTGTGCTCAGACCTCCACTAAGCCGTTTTGGCTTCCTATCCCAGCAGGCCGTGAACCCAACAAAAGCAGGGTCAGCTTTCTGTCTCTTCGGCAGGTTGAACTGGTGCCGGCATAGGGTCTGCCGAGTGACAGAACCAAGAAGTTGCTTAACAGTCATTGAATCATACTCTTAGTAACCCATATGAATCTTCTCCGCATCTTGTAGTGCCATATCCCTAAGCAAGCAATTTAACTTACTGGTTTGTGACATTTTAGATGCCATAAGGTAACTGCTGCTACCTCCAGATGCCACTGCACAAGAGCACAAATCTCCCAACAAACCCAGGAAAAACGGCTACAAGCCCTATGACATTGCTCTTAACTTAAGGGTACAAGGCACCTACCTATCCAACATAATGGATTCCCTGTATTAGGCAAATAATTCACCTCCTTAGTGTCTTTCAGAAAACCGTTTAAAAAAGAAATAACTAAAATAAACTCTATTTATCAAGAAGGGAGGCACTGAAAAACACTCAAAAAGAACTATTAAATACAAAAATATTGAAGGTATACATAGGTAAATAAAACTGTGGGGGGAAAAAGCCAAGATTCATTTTAAAACCCTTCAACAAACTGAATGACAGCTACAAGGTGTCAGCATTAAGGTCACAAAGTACTTCAAGAAAACTTCTTTCAAAATGCATTGCATCATCCGCCTTGAGTCACCACACTGCTTACTCATTACATGCCAACCCCTTCCCTTGCACTGTATCTTGTTCTTAAAGAAACGCACCATCAGGGAACACCTCTTTTTATGTTCGAAACCCAAACCACTCAGTACTTCCACAGCTGCATTTTAACTCCTTCCCTCCCCTGCTTATGAAGGTCCCCACAACCTTCATCCCAGTAAACACACTCCAAATTTCAGTCTACGGGAGCTGGGGATTCAGTAATTCCTGCCGCTGTGTTTCTTTTCCTCTTTTCTGATCTGACAAAAGAGGTTGGGAGTCTCCTGAAGCGCAGCACTTCAGTCTGCTACAGAAAGTTATTACAGAAGACTGAACCTTTGCTCTGCAAATGTCACATTGTGGAGATTCAATTTTAACAAAGACGATGGGCCAGAAGATCAGATACCAGCTCCTAAAACAAGGCTACTGGAAAAGGTTGAGGACCGCTTTCATCCATAGTACTGTTCTTCACCAGAGCCAAAACCAGCACCAAGTCGACCATTCCACTGAGGCCTTTGACTCACCAACCTGGCAGAAAACTATCACACTTCTTCTGCCCTGGCCGTTTCCTGCTGGTAGGGAACTGAAGCAGCTGACGGAAGGCTACGGCAGAATTAACAGAGAGTAGGCAGTGGGAGAAGGCAGTCAAAAGTGGCAAGAAGAGACTTCCCCTCCTCCTGTTAGTGAGCTCACCTTGTCTCATAAAAATCACCCAAAGGAAATAAATCTCCCCCACCCTGGCACTAGACCCCATGAGCAGCAGCACCAGGGTACCAGGCAGTAGGAACGCAAGCAGAGGAAGCCTGCAGGAAGGCATGAGGGGCTGACTGCCCATCTTCAGTAGCGAGTCACCTGTAATTTTGCCATCACTCCTCCTTCTTAACAGAGAGTTCTGATTACACCCAAGTACTGCTATGTCAAGTGCATACTAGATCTCCGATGAGGGCTTTATCTCAATTTTCACAAGCTCTCTTCCTTCCAGATACTTCTGAACCTCCCTGCAACATTACTGAGACTTCTCACCCAACCTAACAACTTCCAACTAAACTGCATAAAAGCCAGAAAAAACCAACAAAGTGAATGCTGAGGACTTAGGAAGCTCCAGATTCACATCGCCTATGCAACCTCACTTCAGGTCTTTATAGAAAGACGGCGTGAAGTAATCCTCCTCTGCATAGCCTGTTTTGCTGGTGCTCAGGAACGACCACAGAATCAGTGAATGAAATTCTCCTCCGCAGCACCGCTACTAGATGACTGCAACAGCTGAGAGTTGTGTGAGTACTTTGAGCACCGCATGGTCATGCTCTTCGGACATCAATTCCGCTTTACCAAGGAGGCTGTTGTGCTGCAGACATATCCAAACAGCTCTGAGCAGTAACGTGCACAGTTTCCAAGTTTGTACGAGAACAGCACAGCCGCATTAGTATGGTGCTCCAGCAATGCCAGTAGCTCGCTGTTCAGCGGGATTAATTAGCCTGGGCAGAGCACCGCGCTAATGTGATTATATTGCTTCTAGTACCTGAGGTACCTCATTCATCCTTTTCTATTTGCTTACTCTGAAATAAAAAGAGCTCAGGTTTTGCTATTTTCTTAATACCTAAATAATTCAATCACTTTTTTTCTTAAGAGAGAGGAATGAGTCTTGAAAAATATTCCAAGTCAGATTTCCCTAATTGAAACAGTGCATCTCCTGCCTCCACAGCCTGTCCCCACTATTACCATCCTCTTCTAATCACTTTTTTGCTCATATCAAGCTGTCATCTTTTCCAAACTGCCTATGTGCCTGCAAGTCTTCCCTGGACATCAGAAATAACCATGTCCAGCCACAACCAACAGTAATAAGAGAGTAATAAGAGACTGGAAGTATTTCAGTCTCTGCACGAGATGGAGTCGTCATTGCTTGCCACTGCCCCTTTTTCACAAATGGAAAATTATCACAGGAGGAACTTGCTCAAGAGGGGCCACCTCTCAAATCAATGAGTGGAAAAGCAAGAATACAAACGACAACCTTCTAATTTACAGTCTGGGGCTCATATCAGGACACCGAAACAGAGACCAGCATGAGGTGTAACAAATAGTCAGATGCTGCCTCAAATCACGGAGACACCAGACCAGTGGAACTGCTCGAAGAACCCACGTTCTGACAAAATACAAGCGCACTGGTATGCTTAAAAGCAGCTGTGCCTCTTTGCTCGAGCTTTCCTGAAGCATCAAGCATGAGGAACATTCTCAGACCAGGCAACATTAGGTCAGCCAGTAAAAAATTCAGCTGTCACAAGCAACCGACAGTGGTTTTGCGGCAGGAAGTACTGGGCAAACCCCCCTGTCGGCAGCACTGCCAGGCCCTCTTTCTTTTGAGTTTGCCTGTCACTCATCATCAGAAGAGAAACAGGAATATTGCAGCACCCATTAGTGTCTTTGGCCCACATCCCTTATCGACACGGGCACACAGGCACCGTAGGACAGTTACCGCACAGAGACCTTGAGAGCAGCTGTATCGCTCTGATGGAGCGGAAGGCAGCAACGGCAACACGACCTCCACTTCTCCATGCTTCCACATGTCTTCTACATTCTCACTTTTTAAAGTTTCATTATTATTTTTGAAATACAAAACAGAAAAAAAAACGGTTAAAATTTCCATAACAAAACTCTAAGAAATCCTATAAAGTCGCAGCATTTTATTGTTTTGTGATCACAAACCATATTGTACTGGCTGGACTTCTAAACACTTATTTCAACTTAAAATTTAAAACAGTAAATGAACAAAACATCTCTAAGCTCTCTCCTTCTCAGCTTTATATCAGCATGTTGATGAGACAGAGCTCTTCCAGGACAGAAATGCAGGGAAGACCAAGCTTATTTTTTGGCATTCTTTTCCTTTAAAGTCAAAAATATCCAGAGGAATAGTTTCTAATTTCAAGTTCTACAACATCCATCATAGAGACACAAATTCCAGGTTCAAAAGAGCATGAAAGCAGAAAGATTCTTTATGTCTGCACCTCCAGCACCCAACCACCAGGCACAAGGAGAGGAGCTTTATTGGATAATTCCAGTTTCTGGGCAGGTACGGCATAACACAAAAGTTCATACATCAAAAAGTTACAATTTCAAAAGCTTTCTAAAAAGGCTGCAGATTACAATTCCAGCTTGACAGTAAAGTATCAAAGTGAAAAAGTAGATGAGAGCTTGCAAAGACAGAAAGAAAAGCAACATAAAGGCCGACACGTGAAACGATGTGAAGCAAGTTAACACAGAATAGGAAATGCTGGTTTAAGAAGTATTCTTTAAAAGAGAAAATTCAAACCGGTCAAGGTACTGCAAAAATTCAAAAGCCATCAAGTAAACAACATGTTACGGTCACATAAGGAATCAGGAGGAACAGAATTCCCCAGAGACAACAAAGAGTTGAGGAATTGTACTGAGAGATGCAGAAAGAATAAAGATCTAGAAACTAAGTGCAGTTCCTCTGTCATGTCCTACGCTTACACAGCCCCAGATCTGGTTTGGGGGGTTGATGTGTTGTTGGTGGCTCCTGCGTAGAAGCAGGGGAGAAAGAAGAGTGATGGAATAGAAAGGGAGTAAGAAAAATTGAAAAGATACTGGGGTATGTATGTGTGAACAGATAAGTACATACACAAACAACAAAAGATAATTTGGACTGGTTGGCACAGAGCAGGACCAGCAAAAGCAGCAGTTTTATCTTCTTCCTCCTGCTTATTTACTTGTTGCAGTCTTCTGTACCACAGAATCACATCCATGAGGTCTGGCGCCTCATTACTTCTAAACACGTCTACGCTGCAACTCAAGATAACTGGGAAAAGAGTTGGCTGTATTTCTAATTGTTCCCTCTGTCTCTGGGAGGCTGTGTGACTACCCCAGAAGACAACGCAGTCTCTGCACACTTCAAGACGTGGTCTTGTACCGTGCGCTCCTGAGAGTCTCTCCCTTCAAGATATCTTTGTGTTGTTATTTACTGCTTGCGACTGCTCCACAATTTGCTAAACCAGTTAAACTGATGCAAGGACTTGAGAGCACAGAACACAACTTAGGATTTCTGAGAGCTTATTTATGTGGTGCTCCGTGTGATGTCAGGGCTCACTTTTCAGACCACTCTGTACAAACACGCAATAAAAATAAATCAGTCCAAATAAGGCTAATGATGTTTCACAACCACAGAAATACTCAGTAGTTACAGCCTCACTCCTACCTCATTTCCATCACCGCACAACAGGAAACATATACTACTAATTAATTCATAAACCCTAATCTCTGCAGGCAGCTGAAATTGTCAGATCAATAAATAAACCAGCCAGTAATGATGGGAAGTTGAACTATCTTGTCAAGGAAATTCTTCTTCTGTCAGAGGAC
>NW_010420258.1:170730-171174 GCF_000710305.1 Buceros rhinoceros silvestris
CTAAAATTGTCAGATCAATAAATAACCCAGCCAGTAATGATGGGAAGTTGAACTATATTGTCAAGGAAATTCTTCTTCTGTCAGAGGACCCTGTCAAGTTCTGCTCACGACAGTCTTACCTGTGCCCAGTTTGGAGGATTTCTGTCAGGAAGGACTTTCCAACAGCACCCGAACCGGCCAAGCAGCACGAACACGACAGCTCAGGGAATTTGTCAAAACACAAAGAGCTCGGATGTTTTACCGCTAAACCCGCAACTGACCGTATTTTGCCAAATACCCTCAACTGAAAAAAAAATAAGCCAGCCAGTATCAGCGAACCGAGACAGATCGCGACACCTCTGAAGCGCCGCATCGCACCCGCACCTCGCACTCGGCCAGCGGAGGACAGCTCGGGGTAACATCTCCTCTACCACCAGCGCGGCACGGGGAGTCCCCCGTCGGCTC
>NW_010420259.1:0-9677 GCF_000710305.1 Buceros rhinoceros silvestris
CCCTTGCAACATTTCTGTTAAGTGGTTGCTGTGGCAGAAGCGAAGGAATGATAGCAAAAGAGAAAGTTCATCTGGAGGTCAGCTGTGAACATGTATCATTCTCTTTCAGTGATGCTTTATTGCAAGTTATCTAGTTTGACGTAGTTTGGCCACTGTTAACTCCAGATCTGTGCACCGCCAAATCAATTGACAGGACAAATATGAGCCAATCTACACATGGTTACACAATCACTGTTCAAATGTGCATTATAGGACTAGCAAGATGCCTCAGTTGTGCCTCAGTCGTGCTGCCGTGTATGGCAGTCTGCATCTGTCCAACCAGTCCTTTCCTGATTTAGGGACTGAGGAACTCCAACTATTTTGTGCTTTGGGGTGTTTTGGGCAGCTCTCTGAAAACAGAAGTGATGTGTAGAGGTGGACAATCTGTTTCCTAAACCAGCCACCACCCAGAAAACAGACATTAAATATTTAGTGTCAGACAAAGGGAGGCTGTCTTCTTCATTTCAGTACAGAGGGAGTGATGTGTCTGTTCCATCTCCCACCTAAGTAACTATTACATCAGCAGCCTGGATCCATATCTGCTGTGATTGCAGCTGCATCCAGACTCGAGGCACAAATCCTCTCCTGTTCCTCAGGGACTGTGGATCATGGCAGATGGCAGAAGTGAAGGTGAACTTAGCATAGGCTGAACAGTTAATTTTGCTAGGAAATTCTGTGTTGCCTCTAGTGAGCAGCAATCTGCTTCATATAATAGCTAAGATCATGAGGAAACTACTGATTATGTTAGCAGTTGGGATTGGGTTGCATGCTGGAAGGGAGCATGGCTACTGGGAAGAAGGTTATTGGTAGAAGTGTGACACCCCCCTACCCCCCAGTTTGTTATGGTAGACAGTGAACATGAGGAAGTCAAGGAGTCTGAGAAAGAAAGTTGTGCTAGGCAAGAGAGATGGCATCCCTGACTCCTGACAGAGTCATCAGTCTCCTTTGAGTTAGAGAGATTTGTGAAGTAACATCTGGCCAGATGATGAACACATGAAGTATCCCCCTGAACTTTGCTCCATTGTATGCCCCTGTTATGTAGACACCATTTATAGGATGCGTTTGACTATCAGCTGCCTCCTACACTTTCTGATCCACTTTCTAATCAGTAAAAAGGCAAGTTGCTCTGTAGGACTGCAAACAGTGGTAGATAACCAGGGCCACTGAGCTCAGCAAGTGCTGAACTGGTCTTGACTAACATTCCTTGCCTGAAGATATGTCTGATAAGATCTGTTTGCAAAGCACTACTGTCTGTGTAGACAATATCAAGGCTCAGCACAGGTGTGAAGAAGAAGGTTCCTCATTGCTTTCAAAGCATGTATAATGTAGAAGATACTTCTCCCCAGTGAACTTCATCGATGAAAAACTTCCCAACTAACTCTGTGGTAAAGTTATGCTGATACTGCTTTGTAGGTATGCAGTCATTCAACATTTCATGGCAAGACCGAGATTTTCCATTCTTTTTGTATCCCCTGCAGGAGAGTGAGTCTATGAATGGAGTCATGTTTTCATGAATGAGATCAAATACCTAAGTCATTACTGGAAGATTGGAAAGCTGATTTCTTAATGGGTTTGGAGATCACGTAATAAGGTAACCACAGTCTGTAGGTGACTAGAAATATCTGATGTTCATCTTGATTTGGTATCTTAAAAGATATTGAGCTAATTTTATTACAGAAAGTGGAGTTAAGGTGGGAAACACATAGAAACCGTCCTGTCTGATTTTCTTCTTGCATTTTGCATTTCTAGTTAATAAAACTGCTTGAAGTCAAGGGACAGGGGTAACTTTTCTTAAATTGCTTCCCTGACCTGAGATTTGATGATACAGGAAACTTATCTACAGGTTTCCTAGCACTCAATCCAAAATGACAAGTGCGTATGACATAGAGCATTGATCTGCAACAGAATCACAGTTCTAAGCTGCTGTTCTTAAGATATTTTAATAAGTTAATGTCACTAATGGCTAGGTTGATGCTTGTTCCACTGCTGCAACTCCACACTAAGGAACATGAATGCCCTCTAAAAGCCTTGATAACTCTCAGATGCTGTCTAAGAAGAACTGATGCTGATCAGGTAGTTAGTGGCTTGTCCCATCACACATACTTTATTCCAAGGCTAATCTGTAAGATCAAGCTGAGTAATTCCTCTACCAAACATGCCTGAAGAGCAGATACTGCATTTAGGAACTGATCATCTATTTTTGGAATTTGATAATTTTTATTAACTTTCCATTAGTATTTCAACTCTTCTCAAGTATGGAGGTAATGCAGCAGGACTCTGAGCCTTTCAATCGGTAGCAAAACCATCATTTATTTCAGAGTTTATTTGTTCAGTCTTTATCTGGTGGTCTGGAATGAAGAGCAAACGAACACACACAGAGTCGTAAACTACACAGACACAGAGTCCTAAACTGTGTATTGTTTATTGTTCCACTCTCCACAGACAACTATAAATAAGCATGTGGTTGTAGGTATTTATTCTAAACTCCGCTATTTAAAATGTGACAAGAGTTCTGCAAGACTCATTTTTAACAAGTGGATATTTTACAAATGCCTACTTTAATTAATAGAGCTAGCTATCAATTTTCATCACCTGGGTCTTCTATATAGTTCTTTGAGAGATACTTCTCAGACTACAGAGGGCTGTTTGTCCTGACCTAAGATGTTCTCTCTTTTCTTTGGTTATTGAAAGAACATAAACAATTAATTCAGACTGTTTCTAACCTTGAGGCACCTGAAAGCAGGTGGATCCCATCTGAGGATTCTGAGAGCTCACACATGCCACTTTGGGATTGAAAGGGGCAAATTGTGTTTGATTGCCAGACATGAACCTTAACATTTACAGAACTGATAGGTGTGCATTTACAGATAAGCAAGTAGCTTTACTCTGCACTGTTTTCTGTAAGAGCACTTTTTTGTATTTTAAATGTATCAGAAGTAAAAAAAAAAAAAAATGAAGAAGAGATAAACCAGTAACAATTCGGTTATAAATAACTTTCCATAGAAAAGGACATCAACCCAGTTCAGAAAGCATATGTTACAGGGATAACTTGGAATTTTTGGTCAACTGGCTGTAATAAGTTTCTGTGTGCCTTTGTGCTAGGACTTCCACGTCCACATGCAAGGAGGCTGAGTTGCTGCCTGTACCATTTACACATTTCATCATTAGAATTCTTGAAGAGAGAATTTCGATTCACTGGAATAAGTATGTTAATGATAATACAATACAGAATGGAGTCTCTGAAAATTTAAAGCTCTCTCCATTTACTTTTGGCATAGGTAAAGCTCTATCCATTTACATAAGTGAATTTCCCAGCTAAAAAGAACTCTGCTCATGGGAGCACTCTGACCCAAGCACTGCGGAAATGTGTGCTGCAATCCCACCTATGCTTTCTCAGGGCAGTGTAAAGCAGTCTTTTTGGGCTAGCAAATACTACTCCAGATAAATAGTACCTGCCTACAGTGACTGTTGCAACAAGGAGAGTAGGGCAGGTTCAGGAGAATAAGTGGGCTCAGTGTTTCTTCTGTAAAGATAAGAGGGTAAAAATCAGGATTTAAGAAATACTTTCCTAGGGAAGATTCTACCATTTCTCATCTACATCCCCTTCTCTGCTTTTCCTCTCTTGATACTTTTCCCCATCCTTTCCAACTCACTTTGTCTTCACCCATACATGGCTATTTCCCTGTGCTACTTACTGGTGGATGGATAGCCTGTAAACTCATGATTTTTTCATTTGGTCCCAAGTATTAAAAATACATTTTCTATCTTTTGAGTCTTTTAGATCTCTTGATGTAAATTTTATGAGTGTTGTGGAGAGACTCCACCTCCATGGGTAATATCTAAGGGCTTTGAATCAAACATTCATGCCACCAAATGTTCTTTGTTTTATTTTAATTTTTATGATCTGAAAATAAAATTGACAAGACCCTTTAGGAAATGTGTTCTTTAACTTTTTGAGGGTATAAATTTTCGTAATTAGTGATACATGTTCAAACCCCCAGACCTATAATAGATAGAACAATGTATATGCAGCTTAACTATTGCTTAATTACTACACAATAGAGTCATTTCAAAACTGTCGATTAAAGAACATTGTGGTCCAGAAACTAGAACAAACTAACTTTGAGAAACCAAGTGTGAAGAAGTTATGCAAGAAGGTGCTGACTATGCATGCTCAAGAAGAGGGTTCGACTGAAGGACATTCAAAAGCGACCCCTAAAGACCACCAAGGACCCCCAAAGAAGACCCTAACCAACAAGTTATGCATGCATAATGAATATGTGCATGTTATAATTAGTTCTGGGAAACGGTGTGAATAGGTACGGTCTTTCTGAGAAATCTAATGCATATGTGTACAGACACACTATATAAACAATGGTTATTCTGAATGGAGGTGTGCATGATTTGAGACACAGTGTCTCTGTGCACCCAGCACTGTAAAGAATGCCTGCTTTCTAAAACTCAAAAACGAGTCTTAGAGGGTTTCACCAATCACCAGCTTCTACGGTATCAGTAGTGAAAGTTAACAAAGTTGAGTTTCTTGCTCTTTGATGAGTGGCAAGCCAGTATAGATGTGATTCTCCAAACTTTTTTCATGTTTTAGGTGCATGTGTAACTTTTAATTATTCTTGGAAATTTTAAAAGCACATTAACATAGTTCTATCAAACTTGATTTGAAAATCAGAATTCACGTTTTATACCTTGAATCTTTTTCACTTTTTTGTAGCCCGCTCACAATGCCAAATAAAACACTGAGGTTGTGTGTTGGGTTAGGTCTGGCATGGGTTTGGTAGCGGGGAAAGGGCTGCTGGCACAGCCCTGTAAGAAGGTTCTTAAAAGTTCCCTCAGCTACAAGTTGGGCCCACCTCTGGCCAAGGCTGAGCCAATCAGCACCTCTGTGATAAACATATTTAAGAGGGGAAACCTGTTTGGCAAAAGCCTTAGTTTTGGGACCTCTCTTGTTTTGGAGTGGGGTAGGACAGAGAGAGAGACACCCAGGTTAGTGAGGAAGAGGTTGGAGAGGCTGTCCGGAGCAGCCATTTCTCTTCAGCCTGTGGTGAGATGGCAGGCTGAGTCCTCAGAGTCCTCAGAGATCATTGGTGAAGAGAAGGTCCATTTGCAGCCCATGGAGAAGTCCATGCTGGAGCAGAGGACTGCTCCTGAAGAAGGCTGTGACTCTGAGGGAGACCCACGCTGAGGTCTTTTCTCCCCCATGCTAGCTGGAGTAGTTCATGGAGGACTCTCTCCCATGGGAAGGATGTCATGTTGCCAGAGTGGAGGACTGTAGGAGTGTGTCCCTTAAGGAAGAAAGAGTGGCAGAAGTAACATAGATCAGACTGGGACTGACCACAATCCCCATCCTCTGCCTGCCCTGTGCCACATGGAGGGGAAGGCAGTAGCAAAGCTGGGCCCAGGAAAGAAGGGAGGGGTGGGGGAAAGATGTATTTAAGATCCTGTTGGGTTTTCCCTCACTGTCCTACTCTGACTGGATTGGAGATTTAGTAGGGATTTCGTTGTTTAAATTAAATTAGTTTTATTTCTCCGGGTTGAGCCTGTGATCATAACTGGTGAGTGAGCCCTCCCTGTCCTTTGCTTTGACCCTTAAGCCATTTGTTGTATTTTCTCTTGATGGAGTGAGAGAGAAGCTGCATGGTGCTTGGTTTCCAGCTGGGTCTAAACCATGACAACTTGCTTAGCAAAAACCAAGATACCCTTTTCCTTACTCTCAGTCCAATATGTTTTCAAAACACGGCTTGACCGATTTTAGGCTCTCCGTGTGTGTCCGACTCATGTTATTGGTGTGCATCACTTACTTCATTGCATTTCTAGGTGATGGAGAGGGAAGCTTTAATCTCTGTAAATAAATTTTTCCTAATATCCAACCTGAACGTCCCCTGGCACAACTTGAAGCTATTTCCTCTTTTCCTATCGCTTGTTAGTGGGGAGAACAGACTGACCCACCTGGCTACAACCTCCTTTCAGGTAGTTGTAGAGAGCTCAGTTCATACAGCTTTTGCCATCTGTGAAAAAAGATGTAAGGTTTTTAACTTGTTTTGGTTGGTGAAGGCACAAAGATGTTGATATACTAGTTGAAAACATAATCCGTCTGAAAACTCTTAGAAAAAACTGAAGCAGTATATTTCTAAGCTACCCATTTCTAAACCCTGCAGATCAAGACAGTCTGAATAAAATAACAACCAACAAGTTCATTTCTTGGCTTCTAATGTTTCTGTAAACACTATTTACATTCCCACTCAATGCAAGATAAAATAATTATATTAAACATTTGCATTTATCACTTATTAGAAAAGTTTGTACTCTATGTCTCCTTCGAATTAGTGTGCAGTAAGAATTCCTTATCCAGAAACACTGCCAGCCATAAGCTCAGTTCATACGGCTGCCATCTGGGAAAGAAGGTGTATGTCTGGAATGAAAAGATAAATGTGACTGCTGTGGAAAATTAAATTCTAGGTTTCCCTCTGTAACAATAGTTTAAGCTTAGAAAGGTGGTAAGAGTTCATCAGGTAACAGGTGGGCAGGAAAGGAAAAGGGTAGAAATGGGAGAAACTAGAAATAAGAGTAGTAGAACACAGAAGGGGAGGTAATGGTACAGTAAGACAAGGGCTGGTGCCAAGAACATTGTCTATTGTACTCCCACGTTCAAGTCTGTTGTGCTCTGATGCTCAAACTCATTTTCTTTTTCATCCTAGAGAAACTATCAGGACAGTCTTTATAAAATAATATTTTATTGAGTCAGCTGAACCAAATGTATTTCAGAAAAGCCACATGAGTTCCTGCCCTGTTTCAATTATTTAAGCCGCAATATATTATTTAGTGTTCAGTGTGTTCATTTGTTTTTGGACAATCAATCTGTGTGTATCAAAGAAATGACACTCTGCTTTGAGTCCTTTTTTTTTTAGAAAAGGTATTAAGAGTCACTCTCAAAAAGAACTTTGAGATCTCATAATACTTTGTGTATTTCAAGAAACTATAAGTGGCTCTTTCCTGTTTTATATTGGTAGTTTAATTTCATTAATTTCACTTCTCAGCTCTCAGCAAATATATACTGTGCAATATAGAAGTATCATCTGATCTCTTGGCAGTGTAAATTTAATCACGGTCTTGTTTATCTATTGTCTGTCTATCTATCTATATCTATCTATCTATCTATCTATCTATCTATCTATCTATCTATCTATCTATCTATCTCTTTAAGAAGGGTGGCATATATTCTCCCTAATATAACCCAGAGATGTCTGTCCCTTTTACTGGGCTTTACCTGCTCTCTGGGCAGCTACCTGAGCACAGATGCCTAGATGAGAAGGGACATTGCCGTGGAGGGGGTCCTTGCAAGCTGAGGAGAGGAGCTCCTATTCCTCCCAATCTGATGGGAACTTTGTTTTCCCACCTTTTGATGCCTCTTTTTATTTCTCCTGCCACAAGTGGCAGTAGTGGAGGTCAAGTGCACCAAAAGCAACAACAAGGCTAGATTTCCAGGCTTAAAGCCTGTAGTAAATTTCTGTTCCAGTGTGGCTGTGGAAAATGAAGGACCTCTGGCTACTGGGAGAGGAAAAGTGGCTTTCTGGGAAAGGCAAAAATAACTGAAAGACACTTACACCAGGATCTGGAATATCATGGTGGGAGGAAGGAGATGGCAGAAGCTCATGGGATAACTGGCCACAGACAGCACAACTGAGCATTCCTGTGGAGCAACATCAAACTCTGCCCACTGTCCTCCTTTATGAGGGAGGACCTAGACCTAAGGAAAACTCTTCTGCTGTTACAGACATTATTAGTCCTGCCATGAATAGTGATTACATCTTAGATTTACATCTTAGAGGTGGCTATCCTGGCAAGTTCCATTCTGTAAAATCTGCTGACAGATTTTCTTGCCATTAAGAGAAATTGATTGTAATTTAGAAAATTCCTGTAGCAGGTTAGTATTTTCTTCCTAGTTTTAGGAAAAAAAAAACCCCAAACCAAAACCCAAACCAATCCAGTTTGATTTCGAAGGCAGATAATAGTGGGAGAGTAAGTTCACTTGAGTTCTTAATTTTTTTCTGGAGTAGGGACTGTTAAGTACTCTGTGGTGGAGCAGGAAGTTTACAAGCCCTGGAGGCCCAGCTCCAAGTGTGTCTTCATGTGTGTCATGGTTTCTGTCAGGCAGACTTTGCCACAGGGACCTGGGATGCACATAATGATGCAGCAGGTATTGCAGAGTCTCCTTGGTGTCATGTCTGGAAGGCATGGAGCCCTCCAGGTGAGTCAGCAGGGTCTTCGGTAAAAATCTGTAGAAAATATTTCTGAGAAGTGTTTTGAAAACCTGTCATTTTTTTTCATAGTGAAGGGGATTTGTTGGAAAATTCTACCAACTCTACTACTTGTCATATTCTCGAAGTTTAGTAAGTGTGCAAGTGCTTTGGGATTTTATCTTGAGCTTATAATTAACTACACTGAAGAGTAAATTAAATGATCAAAACTTTTAATCTCATACTAATCCTTTCCTGTCGCCCAAATCTTATTGATTAAACTGACCAAAGGATTGGAGAAAGAAGCATATTTTCTGTGAATGGAGTGGAGGACTTCGGTGTTCTTTTGCATCTCTCTTTCTAGATTTGATTGTTTCCTTAGTCTCAGACCTATGACTTGAGTCAGTTTAAATTGCAATGTCCATTGAATTTAAATAATTAACAAAGCCAAGTGATTTTTCTGGTTATAGATATTTGTGAACAATAGTGATGCCTGGTATTTTATGTTGAAAAATGACTGTCAGGAGTCAGCAGATGCATTTTTACAGCAAGTTGAGGATTAGTCAAAGTAAAATTCAACAAGGAGAAATAGTTCACAGCAAAGTCAGCCTGTTTAGTTTCCACAACCTCAATGTTATATTGTAGTTTTAACTCTTAGATATTTTTTCTACACAAGAACATGTATGTTTTTCTTAATAAATAACATGAAATTTTTTTGGCACTGTGTAGTCTTAAAATAATCCATGATTTCGATTGGCACATGAAGTGCAATTCCATCCCCTCCCACCTCTATAAAAAGTCTGTGGGAGTAGTTTTGCTATTGGAATATGTATACAATATGTATATTGTATACAATATGTATACAATATGTATACAATATGTATACAATATGTATACAATCTAATTATTATGCTAAGTATTTTAATTCAGACAGGTTCAGACCTTAGGCCAGTAGCTGACATAGTCAGAAGTACTATATGTATACAATATGTATACAACAGGACATGAATTAACTGTTTTTCTAATTATTATGCTAAGTATTTTAATTCAGACAGGTTCAGACCTTAGGCCAGTAGCTGACATAGTCAGAAGTACTAATTTATGCTATCTGAGACAATGGAGCAGCACTCACATTAAAGAAAACCAGTCTACCCGTTTTCAGTAGCCCACTATTTCTTGTGCTGTCACCAGTTTTATAATTGTTGTCTTGACTAAGTCTCTTGAGGTATTTAAAAACCTTGTTTGCACAAAGCAGGAATACTATTTTCTTAGTTGAGCATGCCTTATAATATGAAATACTGAGGACAGAGACTCCTCAAGACTATAGTAATGATGGCCAAAGGACTATCCACACCCCTGTACACCGCCCCCCCCCCCCTGTTTTTTTTT
>NW_010420259.1:9734-17788 GCF_000710305.1 Buceros rhinoceros silvestris
GCCAAAGGACTATCCACACCCCTGTACACCCCCCCCCCCCCCTTTTGTTTTAATGGGTCAACAACTTTTCTTGGATAAAAGAAGAAAAGGTTTATCAGAGGAGAAAACTGATGGGATGCAAAATGAAAAAAATTAGAGAATTCTATCCAAAAATCACACTTCATGCATTTCATGTTAGGTTGTAGGCCAGTGGTAACTGGGTAACCATGTTTTATTAAAGAAAAACTATTAGCTGTATTTTTTAGCAGATCCTGATGCCTTTGCCAGATGGCAATTGAATAACAAGCAACACTGCTGATGGAAGCAAGAAAATAGGGACATATGCACCTGCTCTTCCTACTGCTTCAGAGGTAAAATATTACTCATTTTGCCAACCGTGACTGCATCAAGTGACAGTTTTGTCATGAGAAATCATCACTCGATTTTTATGGCTTAAATAAAAATAAAATGCTGTTCTGATAGCCTGAGACACTGTATAATTACAGGATAAACATCCTGTATACTTCCAAATGCTGTCCTGCTTGGTTACTAAAATCCTTCAGAGCAATACCAAGAGGCTCATGGTAATTCCTTCCTCGCCTGGTCTTTGGCTTCTGTGGTCGCTGTTTTTTTTTTATAATTTCCTTCTCAATAAAAATACTTTTCTGATTGTGAAGCATTAGAGCTGTTCCTTGTGGGTCTCTGGTATTCCATCACCAGTTTACTAAAATGGTGTCTCTTTCCTTACTCTGTCTTCAAGCATCTGAACGTTGCTGAGAACTTATCACTAAGGATGTCTGAAGTATGGAGATGCCCAAAGCCACACAAAGGTACATGTAGAGAATTTTCAGCAACTAACGCCCATAAATTCCAGTGACGCATTGTCACCACAGCATTACTAAATATATTATGAAATCCTTCAGTGATTTAAAACCCTATTTTATTGACACTTAGCATTGACCCCTTGGCTGGCTAGTATGTCTATATGTGACTGTTAGCACATAGACTACAGTGATAGACTATTGGTATATCCATATTTAACTTTATAGGTCTAACTGTTCATCTTTTATCTCATATTTGTACTCACAGTTCTGTCAGTCCAGCTTCAAAATCACTGTCTAAGATTGCATTGCTAGTGTCCATTTCCACTGCTGAGTGCCCTCACAGGCTGTAATGTTTAGGTGTATAATTAGCTGCTTTTGTGAGAATTAAACCAGTATTCACACCAGCTGGGTGCATATGGTCATGTTTTCCTTTCTATCTGCAAGGATATGAATAAGCTTAATGTCTCACAGCAAAATGGCTAATCCTTCCACTAAATTTGTGGAGTCTTATTTTTTGCCATTGTAGCTCCCACTTTCAGTTTATGTAGAAAAATGGCGGTATGTTGTCAATGTCAGGAGCACTTGCCGGTGTGTTGGACACTTTTTAAACACTGAAGACCCTCAAAAAACCAAAAAAACCCCTCCCAAAAACCAAACAAAAAACTGCCCTGAAGAAACACCACCACGAAAAAAACCCTCTAAGCCCCGCAAAACTTCTGATGGGACATTCAGGAGAAGGGCCAAAGGTGGGGAAGGAGGAGAATCAGGAGTGGCCAAGGAGGGACACATTGCTCCTCTGTAAGCAGGCGTCTGACCGAGCCCTGTGACTCTTTCAAGGGTCCCTTCGTTGGTCTTCTGTGTTGTCTCCATTTCTGCCCAGTCCTCAATGTCATAGAATCTTAGAATGGTTTGTGTTGGAAGTTCTGCGTTAAAGAAGTTTCCTTCTTATTTGGTATTTCTTTCACACTGAATAGTCCTTAACCAGATAACTTAATGAACCAGAGGCTCTCACACTTCCTGTACCCTTACAGGCATGCCTAGTACTATGTTATTTTTTAACTTCTTTTCTATGTACTTCAAAATGTGTTTCCTTCATTGGTTGAAGAACTTAGTGTTGGAACAAGGGTCATCACCACTGTACATTTCATATCATAAAAAGAAGTACAGTAAGAAGCTTGAGTTATCCTGTGAAGTAAAGCTACAGTAACATTCCTTAAAAAATATTTGACAAAAGGGGAAAGTCTCAAACTTCAGATGTTGCCATTCAATGAGTTCAGAGCTACTCTTTTAATCCCCCCACGAAGTTTCAGTGTTCTAGTGCAAAATTCAGTGGTTGATAACAAAAACATTCTGAAAAGTACTGAGATGTGTCTGTTTCTTGAATCTTTGAAGAAAAACTGACCTAAAGCATGAGAGAGTAATTGGAAAAAGGTTGCTTTTTTGGCATGGAATAGGTCACTGACACAACGACATTCAGACAAGGCTGAGAGCACTAAGAGCACTAATGTGTATTGTCTGTTTTTCTGATGTAATTGATGCTAACTCGCTCAAAGTATCTTCGGATGAGTAGTTTAACGAATGCCATGCAGAGTGTAGACTACTGCTTCATGACAGAATCACTCTGTATAGGAATACAAATAGGAACATAAATAAATTACATAATTTACATACGAAATCTATTCTTTTACAGACTGAATGCTGCAATTTAAGGCGGTCAACACTAAACTTGTATTTGCTATGTAAAAAGAATTTCTGATAATCTACTTCTTTTTTTCCTTTTTTTTTTTTTTTTTCCGGTAAGAGGTGCAGTATTTACAGAAATACATTTAGGAGAAATATGCAAACTATCTCCAAAATTTCCTCTCTTTTAATTGGTATTCATTTTTAGTACTACAACAAAGCATCAGTATTTGTATGCAACACAGACAAGTACCCCAACGCTATCAGCTCTGTAAAGATTAGGAGAGCAATTAATCTTCCTGCTCTCTAAAGCAAGTGTAGAAGTGGTGTTATCAAGATTGCCACTTTAGCAGATTGTATATCACAATAAAAGCTGATAAAAATCTAATACAATAACCTATTTAAGATACTGCTCAAGCTGGCTGCAATTTGTTGTTATTGTTGAGCACCCAGTCTTGAAAATGATTCGTAAATTATCACAATCACTGGGCACAATTTATGCCAAATGACAGTTAGGGAGTTTGAAAGTGTAAAAAAAATCAGACTCTTGTGTTTTTTATTAAAGATATTAAAAGACGATATTTTCCATGATAGGGCAGAGGGAGAAATTACTTACTAAATGAATTTTTAAATGAAATATTCTAATGAAAGCTATTAATTTTAAAGTTTAAAGTTCCCGGTATTTCTGCAAGTATGGGATTATTTCTGCAAAACTTGTTCATAAGCAATAGTTCTTCAAGTGTTCCATTTAGTTGATAGACTGTATACAAACATTTATAGAGAGAATTGTTTCTCTTGCCTTGAATGGCCATGCATGACTCTGAAATGTAACTCGAAGACCTGTAGATCCTAATGCTTTTTAGTTTGCTATAAAATTACCTTGGGTATCAACTAATAATAGAAACAAGTCATCAAATAGTGTTCAGCTGGAGTTTGCTGATTAATTTCAATACCTGGCTACCTAGCAGGGAACTGAATCAATATTTGAGAATAAAATTCCAGGAACAGGCAACTGGGGAGACAACATTCTTTGTCTGTCAAAGTCTCCTTAGTCATCCTGTTGTAAAGGCTGTAGGCAGGACCAGCCCGTGGTACACATCTCACATTTTGTGCGGTTTGGCTAAGAAGGCACAATATACATGGATAGTTAAACCAAGTGCATTAACTTTAAGAGGAAAATAAAATCCATCTGTCTGTAGATGTGATTGAGTTTGAAAAGTTCTTAAAAAACTCATATGAAAATATAGCAGTATTTCATGATGCTTACTTCTAGCACTTGAAGTCAAGTGCTGGACTTTTTAGCCAGTGACTCCAAAGGGAGCTCTAAAAGTTTTTCTTGATCCTCTCAGCAATGCAAAGGCATCTCACAAGGCCTATGAGGAGTAAGTAGTTAATGTTATCTGTACTTTAGGTTGCTTTAATTCATGTTTTATCAGGGACACATATGGTGTTGACTCATTAAAAAATAGACATTCTTTTGGCTGAAGTCAGTGATGGTGACTTATTGCAAACTAAGAACCTTATTCCGGGTAATTTAAGTAGACAGGATGTTTTCCAGAGTCACTGGAGTAGAATGGCTATAGAGCTCACTTTTGAGTAACTCGACTTCAAAGACCAGTCTGACATTTTAAGATATTATTTGTTCCAGTTTGCAGTAAAGCCCTTACACTTAAAATAACCTAAATTAAGATCAATGTCATAAAAGAGGAAAAAAGTGAAATTTCTTTTGAAAGAGTTTGAATAAAGTATTTTTTACTCAAAAGTTCTCCTCAATGGGTCTGGGGACCTTGAAGCCACTCATCCTTGGCTGAACAGGAGTTGCACTGTTTCTGGGCCAGCCGGCTCCTCAGGCTGTCAAATTCTCAGTGTCAGGGCGGGAAGGAAGGTGTCCAACATATGTTCTTTGAAATCAATATATTTCCACATGATGTTAAGCTTTAGACAAATCAACAATTACCTATCAGAAAAGCTTTCCATTGGAAAATATTCTGACAGCTTTTTTTTTTTTTTTTTTGAGTTGACAGCTATTATATGTAAAAAAGAGTGGTATCTCTAGCTTATCTTTGAATCTTCGTCCGGGTGATAGTATTTCAGAGTTCTGCCTGCTCAAGTCTTCAGAAAGAATCAAATGCAAGACTATTCCCAAACATGAGAACACAAAATACAGTTTTTTGATACAATGATAAGAAATTTACTGTATTTGTATGATAGAGCTCTGCATCTTGCTAAATGACGGACTGTGCAGACAAAATTTTAGAGCAGTGCAAGTGGTGTTATGTCTGGCCATGCTTAGAAAAGTGGCTGCAGCTGTGCCTGTGACTGGATGCCAGTGGGATTAATCAGCTGAACCACTGACATCTGGTTATAGAAAAACTGCAACTAGGACACGGAGAACCAGCTGGAGTGTAAAACCTGACATGCTTACAAAGGGTCATAATCCATCTCCAAATCAGAAGAAAATAAAGACGTTAATACAGATGTGCGTATGCAAAGAAAGAATAAACAAGCAGTGGACCTGACTTGGTGTGTGCTAGAGGCACGTGCTGCTCAGTGCAAGCGTTCACATTCCCTGTTTGTAACTTTTCAGCTTGCATCTTCTCTTCTCCCTAATGGAGACATTGGTAACTAGAGCAATACATCCTACAGTTGGCAGACTCATCCATTTCTTTCTTAATTGTTGTGGGGTTTTTTTTGTTGTTGTTGTTAATAGATCAGTTTCCCTTTCAGCCTCCTCTGTTTATGATGACTGTCCTGACATGAAGCAATGAAACCACTGCCTGCAGTCTGTCCAACCAGGGCTGTTTTAGAAAGAATTCACAAAACTGAAAAACTTGGTGCTTTGCTGGTGAATATAGGATCACTGAAAGATCTGTGTATTTCACATATTCCATTCAAGCCTCAAACATGGCACAAGGGGTGGATAGCTGGCATCTGGGCATCCATAGCAGAAACATTTTTATGCTGAGCTGATATGGGATGATTCTTGAAATGTTATTCTCCTTTACAGTTGCCACTTAAACAGAAATGCATCCTGTCAAGTCTTTTGTGCTTGAATAGAGACTTGTATCTGAGAACCATACTTACCCTTAAATCCCAGTGCAAGTGCCCAGACACCTGAGGCCTCTGCACTATGGGGTCAATGAAAGCTGCAGCCCTTTGCAAGCAGCCACATAGAAAGTGGATTTCAGTCTTACCTTTCTTGACAATCTTCCATGTAACTGACACAAGGTTCTTAAAGAGAGGATTTGGGCTGAAAGTTTGCAACCTGAAACTATATTTGGCAATAACTGGACCATAAGGGGTCTGGTTTGAAAGACAGGTCCAATGAACAAGTCACACAGAATGAGAGCTCCTCAGCAGTTCTGACATCAGAACCTCTTGTTAAGTGCTAGTGCCTCCACTTCTAACTCCAGGCATCAAGCTTAAAGGTTTGGGAGCAGAGCCTCACACCACACATGTAAGCAGTTCTGTTTGAGTCTAGGAGAGCATCATCTGAGAGCTGACACACTGGCCATACTAGTCCCTAAACCAAGTGTATGTTAAGTACTATTACTCACTTAACTTAGAAGAAAGCTGTGAACCTCAGTGTACTAAAGTTCATGAGGTTATTTATCTTAAACCCTTTCAGAGGCTATAAAAACATTGAGGGAAATATTTTTGAACAGTTTTGCTCTTAGATCTTTGAAAAAAAATATCCAGACAGTGGTTGATAACAAGTTGAATCACACATTTGTAATCGTTTTGTGGGTATAAATCAGATATTTTTTTGTCCTGTTTTTGGTTAGCAAGACAGATGAAGTCTCTACGTCTTCACATAATTATACTCCTATGAATATCTTCAGATATAAATATCCACTAGCGTAAAAGAAATGGCAAAATGATTGTCAGTGACAGAGAATTTAATATGCATAAGTGTGTATACAGACATGCATTCACATATGTATACACAAAACAGAGCTGATAATAAGTTATGAATACAAGAAGAAACTTCAGATTTGATTTTATTAGACACTAGTTTATGTTATTAACCAGAAATCCTTTGACGATCTCTTCAGAGCAAGGAATTACTTTTGAAGAACCATATGTTGATCAATGCCTGATAAATGAATGATGTATTCTTGTCAGCAGCAGGATACATACACTTATTAAGTGATGAGCTTCTGCAGAAATTAATTGGAGTTGCAAGTTACAAATAGCTAACAATTCCCACAATTTATTTAATAGGGAAATAAAATGCTCTGATTTACATTTTGGAGACACAGAAATATTTTCTTTCCTTCTGAATAATGTTTGTAAATATGATTTTAAAAATAAATTTGCTAAATGAAGCAACCAAGTGAATATTCAAAGGAGTACATACTAACTATGAAATATTAATGCAACTAATAATTGAAACAGCTGTAATTGTGGAAGGACTTACATTTATAGTTGAAGTTAACTAGTTTTAAGACCACAGATTACAAGGTAAAGATGTGAAAGTTATTTAATTGTACGCATTTGAATTGCACCTGAACTTTCATGCTGGTGAAATAAAAAGAAGAGCTTTGATTCATATTGAAGGAGACATTTGAGAGAGATGAAACTTTGAGATGAGCTGATCCCTTGTCTCTGACTAAACTCTGATGCAAAATGG
Source organism: Buceros rhinoceros silvestris (assembly GCF_000710305.1). NCBI lineage: Eukaryota > Metazoa > Chordata > Aves > Bucerotiformes > Bucerotidae > Buceros > Buceros rhinoceros. The sequence continues at coordinate 16,851 of NW_010420259.1, forward strand.
CATGGCCTAGAAATGCCAGGCTATTTAATAGGTTTCAGCAAAGAACGACCCCCTAGGAACTGGCGTGAAGGGCACTGGCTTGCTGCCCAAAGGAGGTGCCCAGCGAACATCTCAGCACATCGATTCCTTCAGCACACACCCTTTCACTGGTGCTGGTTCTCTTCAGAGGCTGTTGAGGGGTGGGATCGTCAGCTTCTTAGGAAGAAAAGACTTAGATTTCACAGACTGACTACTGCATATCTCAGGCCACAAAACTGTAGATGGCTCAGGGCAGTAACCTGTACATTGGCTTTGACTTAACTGTAACCTCTGGGAGTACTTCCAGTGCTGACTCGGAGACTTGCTGCGCTCCTTGCCAGAGCATTCCAGTTCCACCTACACGTATATGTTTCATCTGAAATCCCACTGATTTATCGTTGATCCCCTGACTCGTTCATCGTCTTTCCATACTTAGAGAGCCCACTGTTATTCTGTCTCCATGAAAGCAAGTTTCTAGTTTAATCAAATTACCTCTCTGCTATCTAACAAGTGTAGGAGCATGAGCCACTCTTGTGTTCAGACTTGAAGATGAGAAGTCTGTCTGTGATGAAATAGCTAGAGTTACAGTAGCCCTAATCTAAATTGCAACTTGTAATATCTAGTATAAATTTTAGAGGTTTCCACCAGTGTACCTATTCAACCAAGCAAACCTGGAGATTTAAAAATTGATCCTTTGCTTACTGCTGTGCAATTAAACAGGTGGATATAGTCCTATTCGAAGACTAATCTCATATGGTTCCAGTGTGCTGCTCTGGACCACTCAATAACAAAATTAGGTGTAGTTCCTTAACGCCAAATTAGATGTTACTGCATGTAAGTTGTCCCTCTTGCCTGAAGAAAATAGGAAATGGAAAAGATGCTTTTTTCTTCTATCCGAATAGACCGAGGTGTGAATTTCT
>NW_010420260.1:0-26710 GCF_000710305.1 Buceros rhinoceros silvestris
GAACCTGTCCAGAGAAGGGCAATGAAGCTGGCAAAGGCTCTACAGAACCAGTCCTGTCAGGATCAGCTGAGGGAACTGGAGTTGTTTAGTCTGGAGAAAAGGAGGCTGGGGGGAGGTTTTATCGCTCCCTACAACTATCTGGAAGGAGGTTGCCGTGAGGTGGAGGTCTGTCTGTTCTCCCAAGTAGCAAGTGAAACGACAAGAGGGAATGGCCTCAAGATGCACCAGGGGAGGTTTAAGCTGGTTATTAGGAAAAATTTCTTTACAGAAAGGGTTGTGAAGTATTGGAACAGGGAATGGATCCAGCAATGGATTCACCATCCCTGGAGATATTTAGAGGACATGTAGATGGGTCACTTAGAGACGTGGTTTAATGGTGACTTGGCAGTGAAGGGTGAAAGGTTGGACTTGATGATCTGAAAATGATTGACCAAAATGATTCTGTGATTCTGTGATTTTATGATAGAACAGCCATAGTGAAAGAGAAGACTGCTCCTCTGATGTGGACAGATATACGTAGTGTTTCCTCCTTTATTATGTGGAAAATAAAATACGAATCTTGAAGCGGATAAAGAATAACTGTTCTCCCAGTAGCCTGAAGAAACGGGCACTGATAACAAACACCACGTTGTTTCTCTTTGTTGCTTACAAAAATGTGGAAATCATCTTTTTTTTTGCTGCTGGTGTCACTGCTACAAGCAGCCAAACAACAGAATGTAGTTGCTCTAATTGGTGTCGCTGAATGTTTGGAGATGGGCCTTTCGGGGCCTCTTCTCTTCTTTGCAGAGAGAATAGTAGTCGCCTCTCACACACAGGCTGAACAGTCTTAGCAGTCTGGTCCTTCTTTCTCATTGAGCTCTGCACCACACTGCTTGTTCTAAGATATTTAAGCCCACATTTATAGCAATGATTGCTGTTACATGAACTCAGCCTTTGTATCGTTAATATGAAGATTCATGCTCTGAGAAGGGCCTCTCTCGTATCTCATCCCCTGAATGTAACTTAACAATGAATCCCGACAGCATTTTACCGGTAGAGGTTTGTTTACATTGTCACAAGCTACAACTCGGATTTTTTCCAGGTGAAAAGGCATTATGCAAACGTTTTCTTCTTACTCATTCTCGTCAAACCACATTTTTTCCTCTTACACTCTCAGATTACACTGCCTTAAGCAACAGCCTTGCCCAATGGCATTGCCTAACAGAGACGACAACCAACAGTGGTTTTAACTTGTTATTCTTAACTTCTGGTGTGACAGAAAGTTATACATTCAGTTGACCATCTTTTAACATTAAAAATCTTTAATCATCCTAGTACAGCTCATTGACATGAAAAAGAGAATGTATTGAAATTATCAACTAATAAATTGCTAGTTTGTAATAAAACTTGGATGTCAACATTTAATATTACAGCCTGTTATTGTAGTCAGCAAGACTTCTTCTTGTATTTTGTGGATGCTATCTCTATTTTACTCTTGAAATCAAAGGCACACTTTTCAATCTGTAAGTTGCAGAGACTCTGGAACAAAAATGAGACTCTAGATTTAATTTTCCTTGAAAAATAGTGTAGATTTGTATATTTATTTATAGACATAACTCTTCCATTCATTAGTTAGACTTGCTATTCCACAGTATTCCCGGTCCTGGTTCATTCATTAGTCATCTATCTGATACAAGCAGATCACAACGCACCATTAATGTTGTGCTATTCATTTCTCAATCAGCCTTGGCAATCTTCCTCTAATTTTAATCTTTAGTAATGCATTTAAATTTTAAGCGTAATACTTGAGAGGTATACTTGATATCTAAGAAAAAAACTCCTTTACTAATGCGTGTGGGAAATGTTCAAATATGTTCGTTAACATGAGGTAAGAGCAGATTGTTCCCTCATGGTTTATGAACAGGATCTGCAAGCTGCTTAGAAAAAGCCGCAAATCTTCCTCACCTGTCCCTCACACATTCTTCAACAGACTGCTCCCTAAGCTGGGGTAAGGCAAACAGTTCTGCTTTTATTACAGGCTTGCATAACCGACCATTTATTCTTTAACTGCACACCTTTGTAAAGCACTCGGGGAACGTGTCCTTCTGATTTCACTTATCTGAACCTCTAAACGCATACGAAATATAAGTTTGAAACTAAAAGAGACTGTGGATGCTGAATATTCTGGGTTTTGAGGCCCAATCTTGGTTACCTGCTAGACAAAAAATATGGCCACATCGGGGTGTGTGTCAAGAAAAATGAAGTATGAACACATAATAATCTTGAAAAATATATTCTATGTAACAAAAATTATTTTAAGAGTGAAGGTGCAATTTGATGACAATTTTAAGATGTTGCAGTTAGGATATGTGTTATTTCTGTGGAATGTGTAGTAGGAAACCCACAAAATTTGGCAATAAACAGCTTTTACCCTTTTGCATTAACATTATGTTCTCTTCTTCGAGGCAGAAATCTCTGATGAAATTACTTGCCTTGCAAACAATTTTTTTTTCCCCAGCAAACAGGTCTTAAGATTTCAGGAAAAAAATACGCAGCAGAAACAGGAGAATTTGAATAAAGGTCCAAGCTTTAAAAAAATATTCCTCAATAAAATACAAGATAGAAAAGACAGCAGGTCAACCTAGTTAACCGATTTTCAATCACTTATCTAATATCTTGTTAAACATCCTTTTAGTTAACATGTTTTTTTTTTTCTTAAAGTCAAACTGTCTCCATCCTCTTGAATTTAAGTTCCTTTCTTCTTGTCCTATCACCACATTGAAGACTTTTGAAGACTTCAAAAAGTTCTTCTCAGAAAGAACTTAACTTGTCTTGCATTATTAGGCCACCAAACCCACTGTTCAGTGTCTCATCAAGAGACAGTTTCATCAGACCTTTGTTCATTCCTTTGTACAATCTTCCGTGTTCATTTTCTAACATCGTATTTTTTGAAACGACGTGTCTCAAGGGAGACACAGAAACATCAGCACATGCGGCTAATTGCCATGGCTGAAATAGCACTCAATGACTTGTTGAGCTGTGGAAACTTAATCCTGTTTCTCTAAAAAGTCACAAAATATTCGTAAATCCCAGAGCGGCTTTGCTTAATTTATCCCATTTTTCTAAATATCTATAAAGAGAAGTACACGACGTCCCAGTTAATCCCTAGCATTTGAACATACATTTTCCTGGATTAGCAACACAGCTATTGAAGAATAATTAGTGAATGCAATTAGAAAAAATTAGGAAAATAATTAGTAAAAAAAAGTTGCTATTCAAAATTACACTCATTTTACTCATGGATCTTTCTACCACGTAAACAACTTAGCTCTTTAAGTATGTCCTTCATATCAGCGGGTTCCTTTTTTTCCTTGACTTTTGTTTACAGCTGGGAAGATAAAAAATGATGTTTACCACATTTTTCACTCAGCTTGTTTAATATAACAGCCGAGTGACGGGGTCTGATTCCACTCCTGCACCCTCAACAGCTGTGTGCCATAATAGAGCATGCTTGACCAATTTTTTTTTTTTTCTGAAAAATCATTATGTTCTATAAAATTACCTTCTTCCATTGTAACCAGTCTGCTTCTCAGGTCCCGTGTTTCCACAGACACAGAGTCGAGTTAACTTGTGGTACTTTCTGACAGCCTCCCACGCTATGTACCTAAATATTTAATCTGTAAAAATGCAAGAGGTTCCCTAGGCAACAAGATACCTGCAGTAACTCACATGGGAGATGCGGATCAGGTTTCCGCTCTCTGTTTCCTGCAGCTAGCAGTGTCTGCTTTGCCAGGAGACCAAAAGTTATTAGATGGAACTCAAAGGGTAAAAGACTTAGCTGAAAAAATACAGGCTGATGGTACGTACCCAAAAGCACAAATGCTAACAAGGTTAGAAGAGTTTAATTAGAACATTTTACAATGCCCACACTTCCTTGTTTCAACTAAAAGAAGTTGAAATACGGTTCTCTTGCTACACCTCCAGTAGTAGTGAAACCGGTAAAGACACAAGGGGTGCTTTATGCAATTTCAGCCCTAATTTCTTGTAAACAGAGTTATTAAATGCTTTCAGATGAAACTGCTATTACATTAGAGCAAAGTTTGCTCTGCTTTGGAGGATTGCTTCATGGAAGTGTGTTGCTGTCTCCATTTTCTGCTAATTAAAAGTAAAAAAATGCATTTATCATTGCCAATGCCATTATGTGCAGATTGGTCTCAGCTTATGAGCCAGGCAGCCTGCCTTGATCTGGAGGTCAAATATGCTGTTCTCTCGGGATCAGTGCAGGCACACACCTTGCGATATACTCCTGTACAAACAGGAGCAGTACAGCAGCAGGAACTGGGAGAAGCGAGCACTACTCAGCAAAAGCGAACACAGAACAAGGTGTTTGCAGGCTTGCGTCATCCGGCTCAGGCAGGTGAGACCAGCGGCTCAGGATTTCCACCTCACCGCCGCTGTTCTGCACCCCACCCTCATGTCAAAGAGGATTAAAAGCAGGAGCTTGCCTGTAGAGCGTAGTCCAAAAGGAAAGCTTTCAGTATCACTAGCTTGACAGGCAGTTTCACCGCAGGTTTATAGAGGGCAGTTTCATCGGGAATCTTCTTCCAAATAATCCACAACTAATTAATTTGTATAACTAGTTTCCCTAGTGTTCTAATTTGAACATGTTATAGCTTCACCGGGGTGTGAAGAATATAGCATGATACGAGACTGAGATGAAAGGTCTCTTTAAAAGAGTACTTTCCTTATACAAAAGGAAAAGTTTTGTGGTTTTATTCACAAAAAAATAAAAAGGTGCAATTGTGCCCTTTTTTCTTTCTCTTTTACCTCTTGCTACAGGGGAAAAAAAATAAGAACGGAAAAAGAAAAAACAAGAGAAAAGCACCATCTGAACAATTGGGAATGTTTGTTTTTAAAAACTAACAACCCTATGTGTTTCCAAATTTATTTTACAGGAAAAAAAACAATATAGGACATAGAATTAGCACTTCAACTACTGCTAAAACCACGAAACTGGCAAAACAGAAAAACACCTGACTCTAAGTTATATTTAGCTGCGGTACTTTAAGTTTCTACTTCCAATTTTTAATATTCACTCTGGTGTTTCTTAATTACTTAATCTTTTACAGACTGTGTAGCAGCCCCAGTCCTGAACTAGAAACTGACTGTGCTAGCTATTGAACAAGCACAATACAGGAGACCTGTTCCACAGATATCCTAAGATCACTCCCTTCAGCTCTTTTGTCCTGGCTGGTGTTCTTGCTAATCTTACGTTAGGAAAAACCTTTACCTGAAAACCTTCGCTGAATTTCTACTTAAAACACCCTTTAAAATTCCCTTGAGTAATCCATTACACTGTACGTCTTTTTCTTAAATCACCATCATCTTGGGACTCACTATTCCATTCTTGTCTCTGATATTTCAATATCAATAATACTTCATGCGCAATTATGGGAAGGTGTATTTCTAGGGTTAAGAATCGTATTTTCCCCTTCACATATTCCCAATCACTTTGATTCTCTTGAAAACCTTGCAGCAGCTCCAGGGATATTTACCGTAGTATAGAACTGGGCCACAACTGAAATATCACATCTGCACTTTTCCTCTTTGAGAAACCTCAGATGCAAATCGGGTTTGGGGTAACGCACCTTTAGGCAGTTCTATAATGGGACAAATCACAGCGAACACAAACATCCCTTGAAATTTTTTCTCTTTGAAATACTAACAAGCTTAAACCCTTTAAAGTTTCTCATTAAAACCTATGACTGGCACCACGTCATCCACTGTGCTCTGTCTGGCATTTCTTCCCAAGCAGCACCCGCCTTGAAGAGAACTAGTCTAGAGTAAAACTGAAACACTAAACCAGGCGTTTTCTGCAGTTTTAGCTGGAAACACAGGAAATTGCTCGTCAACGTCTGAATACAGGAGTCTGTAACAAATCTCTCAGATGCAAATTCTTTCACTAAAAGTCAACAATGAGCTTAGATTGAAGAGAAAACACATAAAATGGAGGAGGCCAGGACACGGACATCTTTAAATTTAATACTGCAGTTTGGGTTGTTCCTTACGTATAACTTGCCTTTGTGAAGATCTGAAAGAATAGCACGTGAAACGCTTCGTTTTTTCTGAATTGAAACTATACCATAAAAGCAAATCAGTTTTACAGTTACTGACTAAATGTGAATTATTTCTGTCTGTTCCGCACAGGAATTTCACCCCGAATTTTGGCAGGTAAGATACTCCGTCGAACAGCAAGTTGCCTTGGACACCTTTTCCTATCCACAACAATTCCCCACTAATAAAGGGAACAGGTAGGGTCAGGTATTACAACAGAAAACAGAATGTCTAGTTTCCTCAATTTTCTTCTGACTGTTCTTATCACACCCTGAATGTAGACAATGAGTGAAACACAATTTATTATTATTCATTTATTATGTCATTCCTGGTTTTGGGTAGTTGAGGGAGCCAACCCAGGGCTGTGCCACACCGAACAAGCCTCGGCTTGACTGAAGTGATTCTGAAGCTTCGGAATATGATACTTGCTCCTCACTGTAGACAGGGAGTAAGATGTGCTTCATTGTTTTAATCTGGATGCTAACTGTCAATACATCCGCTTACTGGTGTTCATTTCAACACAAAGAAACAGCAAAAGCAGCACAGTTTCTTAAGGAGATATTTTGATATCTTTAACATACTAATTTTCTTCAGAAGAAGAAGAGAACCCGGAAATGTAGTAGATGTAAAGTTACTTTGGAGACTCACATCAATGTCAGAATGCCGGATAATCTTTAAAACTGCAGATAGCTAAATTTAACCTACATGTGTCAGCAATACAGGTGGTTCATCCACTCTTTAACTTTTTGTTAGTTAGTGTTGTCTCCTATTTCTTTGAAGTCACAACAACGTCATTTTGCAGCAGGGTTCAGTCTCTTTTGTGTTGCAGAGGGCTGCTCATCCTTCTTGGTCCCACTGGAAGATGCTGCCCAGTTCTGCTCCTCCTAGGATGCTGTGACTTGACAACCAGAACAGTTCTCCTGTTCTGTATTGTTAGTTTGATTGTTTGTTTTCACAAGACTTTTCTCCATTAGGACACTGAGCTTCCACAGCGGTCATATATTTTCCAATTATTTAAAGAAGAGCTCTCTCATTTGTGTTTCTTTCTCTTGAATGCCACTTCTGTTACTACATACACCATCTGAGTAGTGTTACACGTCAATAAAAGTCTTACACTTTCCCACTTCTTTGTCTTGTTCTCTTAGTACTTCTCATTCCGTGTGCACTGAGTTGTACCTTCCCCAGTGACTGTTTTTGTCACAACTTCATCATAGTACAGGTCTGTTTAGCTCTACTGTGATTTGGAGGAGGATTTGTGTAACCAGGGTTTCCAAAGTGTTTTTCCTAGAGGCTTCCTAGAAGGTCCAGGTTTTCCTCATGTGAATTACTTTGGCACGTAACCGTAGCAGAGTCAGGGCTCAAGCCTGGAAGGCAGTCTGACAGGTTGAAAAAGCTTCTGGAAGCACTTCTCAACCTGCATCCGTAACGTGAATTCCTGGTTCCATGAAATGGGTGACAAAACTTGAACTCATTTAAGCCAAATGGGACTTCTAGATCCTAACATGATGGCTTCGTGACGTGAATTCACACGCACTGATTCTAGCACAGCACGGGCTATTTTTAATTTTTTTTTGTAGAGGGCAGTTCACTAACATTTTGTGTTCTGGATAGCCAAGCATTGGTTTACTGTAAGACTCAGAAAATCCCTTTACAATTCTAGAAATATCCAGAGCTACAGAAAGGTATTTACTGCAACTAATTGAACAGTAAGTGTTAAAGCTCGTGATTAAAACATGGAGTTCCTGTTGTGAGACGATCAATGCCGATTCCGTATTTCATGAGGCACTAACCAAATGTTGGCAAACACACGATGAAAGAGAGAGGTGAATGATAAATATTTTGTGTGCCACAAAACCAAATACAATTTATCCCAAAATTTTCCCCAAAAAATATGTATGAAATTTTTTTATCAGTAGCAAGACACAAACATTCTGTCCAATCTTTTTCCTATTTGGGAAGCTTGGAAAGGGTTCTACAGCTGAAACATGGTCTGAATGGGATATAATACATTAATGAAAATAAATCATTTAGCAGAGACTCTGTAAGAGATTTTACAGTCTAGATTATGTGTCTTATGAATAACTTTCCTTTTTCCTTTAAGTATTAAACTAAAAAAGAAAGTTGTGTGTCTAGATTTGAAGCTCTATGCCACCCAGCCGATGGTACAGGACCATGGGGATACCCACAATCAGAACCTGACTCTAGATGGACCCATCAAGCAGTATGAAGAAAACATATTTTTCAGAATAATGTAACCAAGACATATTTCCCAAAACAGGAATTTGTACAGGAATTTATAATTATGTCTTAGTAGAAGAAGTACTGGGTTTGTCCTGTAATGTCTTGTAAGGAAATATTACTGCCTTCAGGAGGACTGCTCTAAGTCATACAGCAGTGACGTTACATGTTCTTAGATCCTTATCGACTGCACCGCTGTCTCTACGGCTTGACATCTGAGTACAGCAGGTCCTGCCTGTCTAAGAAAGTGGAGTTTCTCCTCAGTTTTGTAAGGTGTGTACAGAGGGTACTGAAGGTAAATAAAATCACAAGGTGCAGAAGATGAGAGAGGCACATTCCAGGTGGCTCTGGCTTGCTGTCACCTGGCTCAGAATGGATGACTGTCCTGGTGGGAACAGGCGGAGCTCTGTCCATGACTTACTGTCTGGCTTGGTACACTCAGGAGCAACTGCAGGACAATGCCAGTTTATAACAATGCAATTTGTTAGCATAAATTTCCGTTTGATATTTATCTCATAGGTGGTCTGAAGATCACTTGTTCTTTGGCTGAGTGGGGGTAGAACAGTCTTCTCCAAAATACCCCCAAGCTTAAGTCTTCTCCAAGGCATCCAAGGTGGTACAGAGGACTACATCAGCCCCTGAAATAGATGTATGGCTGCTGATCTTTCTCACAACTGCCATCAAAACTTCTGAGTCATTTTGCTGTCATCTTGGGTAGGATGAATTGCTTGGGGAAACTCCATCTGTCCACTCAGGCTGTTATCACCAGCCTCAAGAGAAATATTTGGCAAGGCCAAATCTGTCAATTTACCAAAAATTACTATTTTTCTTTTCTATTTTTACTGAATATTTCCATTTCTGTCAGCAGCGACTGTATTCCAAACTACATTGACTTTTGTACCAAAATACTGATACTAGCAGTATCTAAGAGATGCCACATTGAGTAGAAAGGTAAAGAAAAATGTTTCTTTTGTCTCATTTATATTATGATATTAGCTGCATGCCTCGCCACTTCTGAATAAACAATACCAGGTCATCAACAAACAACACACAAATTGTTACAGCTTTACGAAACAAATCATGGAGTTACAGTCAAAAATTTAACAATAAAAACTAAAGCTCCCTCCAACCCAAATGCGTTTTTAAAGTGCAAGCCTTTTGTACAATAAAGCTGCGTGTCCCAGACAGTGACTCACTCCAGCTCTAGGAGGACGATGAATCAGTGTATCCCCTCCCATGAAGAAGGAGGAAAAGCAAATGCAAACAGTTCCTGCAACGAGCTGTAGCACAATGCCTTCGTGTTGGATCACTCTGAAAGTAGAAGCACAGGCTTGAAAGACAATACAATTAAAAAAAAAAAGAGGTTAAAAACCACTATGATAAAAATGGGGTAACAGTTCAATCATTGAGAAAGCGTACCAGAAAAAAAAGTCAACGTGGAAGAGTGTTTTACTAAATACTTACAACACACTGATTCCTAGCCTTATGGGCTGCAGAATATGCTGCTGTGCTATTTTCTTTACTGAGAAAATGCCAAAAACTTACAAATGTGCTACGAGACTTTGTAATCCATCATTCTAGGGTATTTTGTTACTTCAAAAAACTCAGCTGGGTGCAGAGAGGATATGCACAGATTTCCAGCTTTTTAGTGTAAAGAGATTATAATTGTCCATGCTCAATAACAGACAAGGGAAATAGTCCTGAAAATTAGTGCGAACAGAGGCTTTGGCCAATACTCGGCATCGGTGGAATGAGGCAGGTGGTGTCTTAGTGACATGGAGAAGGTCGGGAGGGCAGGAGTAAGCTGACCTCCACACATGATAATCAAATAAACAAAACTAAATACAATCCAGTATCTTGCTCGCAATACTTCTGCCCCCTGGAAGGCCCTCCAGTTACTCAGCAGTTAACAACTGAAATACCTCTTTCAAACAGCGTACAAAATGTGCAGCAAAACCAGAAAATGCAACATGCCAGAGAAGGTTGCTGACAGTGCCCAGGGGGCTGGGCGCTCCCGGGGTGGTCAGCGCTGTGGGGCAAGGTTCCTGTCGGGGCTGGCAGTACAGCGCCCGGCAGCCCGTCCTGTCCCACCACCCGAGACAGAAGCAGGGCAGTGGGGGCAACGGAGACAGCCCCAGCCCCAGGCATGGGGCAGCTCTGTGGGGATGGAGCTGCGAATGGGATGGAACAGGACATCGGCACACAGGCTGGGCCAGCCCCAGGTCCCACAGCGTTCCCAGCCCAGCTGCCAGGCAGTGAGGACAGTGGTTCAAGCAGGGACTGAGCGCTGGAGCTGCAGCTGAAGGCAGGTCACAGGGCTGGGGTGGCTGGCTCCTGCCTCCCACAGCACTGCTGGGAGCTGTTGCCTTGGCCAGTGGCATGGTCCTTGGCTGTGCTGATCCTGAGCGTACCCTCAGCACTCACAACAAACCCTGTTGGAGACACACGTTTAGGACCCCAACAGTTTCCACGGGGCTATTTTAAACACAGGCGGGTGTCAGTAATGCTGGGTTATCTATGCAACGAGGTGCTGCATCTGAGGAATCTAAATGTCCCCTCTAATGCTACCAGCAGCCTGTTCGCCTCCCTCCTCACTCCAGTTGCTACGCAAGGGCAGACTGATAGACAGACCGGCCATAGTTCCTCATTCTGGAGGTACCAGTGCGTTGCAGCAGGTTGAGGTCAGCAGAAAGCAGAACAACAGCCAGCTGAGTGTCAGACCTGCTCGCTGCAAATGCTTCTGTTTCAGGCAGTGGTATTTCTTCACCAGGCAACCCCTTCCAGGCTGCTCTGATGTCAGTGATATGCCTAGTTAGTGTGGTGCTGTGGCCAACATGCTCTGGAAGATGTGTCTGCCCAGCTTGGTGAGGAAGTGCTTGCAGAAAAACATCTCTGTTGGGCTGGTGAAGTCCCTCACCTGGTGCAAACCCTTTTCACTTTGAACTTTGGGGTTTAATCTGAATATTTCACCCTCTTTCTAATTATGCAGGTTCCAGTTATTGTCTTTCTATTAAGCCTGCCAATTTCCAGGTGGTTTTTTGTTTGTTCGTTTTGATTTTTGAAAAAGGGGGTTACCAATACTAAGTGTTGGACTTGTCTTCCTCCTGAACCATTTCCATCCTTGGCTCCCGTGCAGGAGAAGCAGAGCTAATAACTACCAGGGCTCAGCGCTAAAGCGTTGAAGCCACACTGGCTCTTCTCCACGCCTGTCTCTCGAAGTTTCACTGAGCAAAAACATATCATCATATTTTCACTTCGAAGTAGTATCAGACATGTCAAAACGTGAAGGGACTAGCTCAAGTTTAGTTGTTTAACATTTTAATCTTATGATCCCAAAAGATTTGTGGCAATTTATTACAGTGACACCACGGCAGAGGAGGAGAGCTACCACGACATGTTCATGTGTTGTCTTTTTCTTTCTGAAACATTTTCCTGATTTCTCCAGCACATAGTTTTGCAATGACTTGTTCTTTTTTCTGTGGTTCTGTGTTTTGGCCAGCACCCAGGTTTAGCTGCTGCAAAAGGGCAGATGGTTGCTGGGGCTGTGGAAACACTGGTTGCTAGGTGGGGTCTCCCGTGCCGTGCTATAAAAGCATCGAGAGCCTCCTGATCTCTTCCTCCTGACTGCGCTGCCCTGAGAAGTAGTTTTTGTGAGGAAGAAGGTAGGTTTTTGCAGTTCTTTGCCGCTCTCTACAGATCTGTCAGACTGTAAGAACTGTATGATAAATTTGTCAAGTGACCCGGTGCAGTTTTCCGTGGGTTGTATTTGCTGGCAAGGGAAAAGCTGGGTGTGGGACAGAGAAAATTCTTTCCGTTTTGAAATGTTTCATGCACATGGGAGGGCTTGGGCAATTACCGCTTTTATTTAATGCATGCAAGGAATTAAAAAAGAAAACCCAAGAAATTTATTTGGAGTTGACTCTTTCCTGCGCTTTCTCTTTGCTTTTTTAGTAGGCTGCTGTAGAAATCACCAATTCCTGGAAAACTAATGTGATTTCTATGGAAAGTTAAGGGGGAAAAAAAGAAACAGCTGTTTCTTCTTCAACAACAGTTTGCTGCTCTGGGACTGTAGAAGGGTCTTTGCTGATGAAAGTGATAAAAATTAGGCAAAACAAGCTTTTAGAAACATAAGAGCAAAGCCCTGGTATTGTGACTAAGAACTTAGGCAAGCAACACAGAAGGGCTGTATCATCTGGGGTTGGTCCTGCTAAATTTTTCCACTGAATATTCCAAGGATCAGATTGTTTTTCCCTCAGATGACTTCTTTCATATTCAGTAGACTTTCCACTGCAAAATAAATTATTGTGCTAGATCTACTGGCTGTTCTTCTGGCAGAGTTAATGACCCTAATTTTCATCAAGATCCTGGTGATTAACATACAACAGTAACCGAAGATGATACATCTGATATGGCTCACGGCATGGTTAAATGAGCATGTAGAAACAGTGTTGTTTGGCACAGACTGTGTAGAAGTCTAAATTGCAACTTCAATTGTTTTCAATATATACTGAGTATTTTCTCAAGCCTTTTAAAAATTTGCATATGTTCAGTCCGAGGGTGCTTATTCTGGGGGTGGGAGCCAAACAGAAAGGAACATCACAGTAATTCTTGTGAAGCAGTGTTAGGACCTTCAGTCTGGATCTCTCCGTGTTTGATTTTTCAATCCAGTTGCAGTGCCGATCATTCTAATTGGGAATGCTAAAATGTATAAAATTCACAATATTTTTCAAACAGAGGTATTTTAAGTTTTGTTTCCTTTTCCTTTTAAATGGGATGTCTATGCATTCCGGTTTGGGAACTGGGACACATGGCCTGGACAGTACTTTATTACTAAACCGAGTAATTCTCAAATGCTATGTGGTGTGGAGTAATCCCAAGTACAACACTTTTTTACCATTGTTTCTGTTTGCACCATTCTGTAGGTACATACATTTTTTCCTCTTCCTATTCATAGACTTTGTCCTGAGCTCAAAAGTAGAGGAGAACATATGGCAGAAAGCCATCAGTTCCAGTCCTTTTCAGAGTGGCATGAGTCCAAGCGTTGGGAAAGACCTCAGCTCTGCCACAGGGCTGCCAGTCTTCCTAGATTCCAGTCTTCTTTCTTCTTGTTAGTCCTGGTTTCTTATAAAGCAGGCAAACGGTTCTATATGTGAGGTGGCGTCTTAACTCTCTGAGCTGATTCAAGCAGAGTAAGGTCTTCAGCCCCCCTCAAGAGCCGTTGTCTTTGACATGGATTATAATTGCATTATTTCCTTACTAGATGGGAACAGATTACATGCCAAAGCGCCTTTGTTTAAAAGTGAGGGGAAAAAAATCACTAGTTTTTAAGGATAGGATTGTTTTACTGTATCTCTTATTTAAATTGGGATAGATAGAAATGTTCAGAGGCTAAATAAATCAAACCCATTGTAGGCTTCTGCTCTAGTCATCCCCAAGAACAGCAAAAACTCTAGATCTGGGTGGGGGTGGGACAGACTGAAGAAACGGAGATGTTAGCAGTTCTCCCTGGAGTCAGCTCTCCCTGAGAAGTGTTACCTATCAAAAAAAAAAAAAATACAGTTTTCACCTCATCTCTTCTCAGAGATGGTGCTTTGAGACTGGATCCTGATTCATAGTTTTAAACAATTCTACACTCTGTCAATCTATTACTCAACAGACTCACCTGTACATGTCACTGTTGGTGATGCATTGCACCTAGTATGGAGTCTTTAAAATGTTTTCATCCTGCTGCATACGGCCTTTATGTGTGCTGTTATAAAATGCAGCAGAACGGTAGACACTGCAGTTCTTCACCTGGCCTGATATATTTCTGTCAATACAGGATGGATTGTCAAAGGTTAGGGCTGGGCTGGCCACTGGCAAATGACAGATGCCCTCTTCCCCACAGGGGAAGAGAAAGGGAGTAAGGGAGAGAGACGATGGGTTGGAAAAGAAAACCACAACTGCTTTAATAAAAATAATAACAGTAGATGGGAACATTAAAAAACATATTAAAAATCAGTATCAAACCCAACACCCCCTGATGGTAATGATGTCCCTGTCACCTCTGATGCTCCGGGGCAGGCACTAGGGAAGTCCCAGACTGGACTCGGTGGCAGATGGGAACCCAGTGCAGGAGCTGGGTTCAGGAGCTGGGTTCAGGCATGCAGAGATTAGGTTTGAAGGCAGAACGGACTGAGTCTCCCTTGGACACAGGCCATTGAAGAAGAAGGCTTTACCTTTGTGACCCCTCAGCTTTACACCGAACATGACATCTGTGGGATGGAACCCCTTGTTGGTCAGTGCAGGGTCCCCTGTCCTGTCCGCTCCTCCCCGCAGGTGCAGCCTCTCACTCCCTGCACCCCACCGTGGGACACAGGATGGAGCAGTGGCCTTGGTCTGCACAGCAGCGAGCGTCAGCCAGAGCCTTTCTGCACCCCAGCCCCTGGCGGTGACTGTGACCATCCAGCGTTACCACTGCTGGGAAAAAAAAAAAGGTGCAGCCTCTCACTCCCTGCACCCCACCGTGGGACACAGGATGGAGCAGTGACCTTGGTCTGCACAGCAGCGAGTGTCAGCCAGAGCCTTTCTGCACCCCAGCCCCTGGCAGTGACTGTGACCATCCAGCGTTACCACTGCTGGGAGCAGCCACTGTCTGCAGAAATGTGCCATTACCTTCAGACGGCGCCGCCACTGAGCAGAGACCGGGCTGGAGAATGACATTATGGAATTAGTGCTGCTCTAGCTCAAACGAGGACAAGGGTACAAGAGTCACCATAACAGCATGATAAAAAGTTTTTTAAATAGCAATGTAAGCATGCTTTTCTGATCCTCTCTAAATGACATGCTTAAACGCTGGTCCTTCAGACTTACACAGCGTTGTGACCATTACTCACCCTGGTGAGATCTAGTCTGACTAACATCGAGATCAGGGGTCAGCTTCAGTTTTTCTAGCAACACAGGCAGAACTGAATTTTGTGTCCTCAGGGCTGAGGGAAGGGCACAAAATCAAGAATTTTCTGGGGAAGAGAGAGAGTGTAGGAGGCTACTGGCTTGGAGCGGGGAGGGAAGGGCCGAGCTGGGCTGGAGGAGGGCTGCGGCAGGGAGCTGGAGCTTTGCTGACAGCAGGAGGTGGAAGTGGGTTTCCCAGTTTTGCTATGAGGGAGAGAAGCAGCTGGGATGCAGCTACACTGCTTGGTTCTAGGTGTGTGTTACCGTCAATGACTGCCCCTTGCCTCCCTACGGGACATGGGGTGTACGTAAGCGTGCTTGCGGCATGAGAAACGTAGATTTTTATACTTGTGTATATGATCTATGTTACATGATCTGTACCCAAAGACAACAAACAGCATCTTGTTTCTTCACACTAGATTCAAAGACTCTCTGGTTTACCCAGGAACATTATCTTTAGTTCATTGTTTACAAGTATGCTTTAAAACCAAGCCTTCCGCAGAGCTGGCTATTGAAGTGTGTTTTGAAAGAAATGGTAATCTGTTTTGAGCAGGACAAAAACACTTTACTTGATAAAACATTGGGTTTTTTTTTCTCTCTGTTTCTCACTGTTTCAATAAGTAATCAGAATATTCCTCACATGAATGCTGTTATGAAACAACCTATTCATTTTTGGGGAGGTGCTGTAATGTCAAATCACGTCATCAGTTTTTTATCCCATTCTGCAAGGTATCTTATGGAAAATCGGGACTGGTTTTCGTTTTGAGCATTAAAAAAGCAAAAATTAGGGTTTTTCCCTTTTAAATGGGTAATGCTGTATTCTTTTGTAGAAATTGAAGGAAATATTTAAGAAATAAGATACAAGGTAGGTGAAACTATCCTATTTACCCATCTTCCTTAGGAAAGGATTATGCAAAGAACTCACATGAGAGTATGTTTAACAAGGGAGTATCTTTTGTCATACCGTAACACACAGGATTTCCAGCCTCAGTAAATAATCAGAGAAGAACACTTGTTTAACACTGAGTTTGAACAACTGTCCAGTAAGCCAAATGGGCATAGCTGATACCTTAACTGACAGGGCAAGATGGACTTCTATTTGTTTCTGGTAACTTCTCTTTGTAAGTCAGTGCTAATGCTTAGGTATTGCCACAGTAAACAAACCAATAATCCAACTAGTTTACTGTTCTGTTTCTAATCTAAAGCCTCTGTGAATAGCAAAGCGTGAGCAAGCAGTTGTGGAGCATTGGGTCACCCGCCAACATAAAAGTTACCTGCTTCCACTAGCAGAGGACAATTACTGCTTGGGAAACTAACCCCTGCGTATTGTAGTTCAAGAGAAAGGATTTTGAGAGTGAGAAACCTTGAGCTGCTGAAAGTGATGAAAAATGGCTTGAGACTTGATGAAAAATGTCTTGTTAACTTGGTGCACCTCTTCCTAGAAACTCTGTCAACATGGCTATGGTGTCAGAATTCCTGAAACAAGCATGGTTCATAGAAAACCAGGAGCAGGAGTGTATTGTAAGTATTACCATCTTTTCAGAGCATCATGCTTATTTTAAAGTACTTTTACAAGAGATTTAGATATATAGGCTACCAAACATCTTTCACTTACCCAAAGCAAGGAAAAACAATGGCAAAACTCCAATGGATTAGAACTGGAACCCAGCTGCATCGTGGCATATAATCTAATGTAAATTAATAAAATAGTAAGTCTGCTACCAGGTGAAAAATGCTTGTTTGCACACGTCAGTCTAGTTTGAATTCCTAGTTACTATTCACTATTGTAATTCCCAGCAGCTAATCCCTGATCGGCTCAAGCTGTTCTCTTTACGTAGTAACGCAATGCACAGGTGCGTGAATGTGTACGAACACACTCAGAGGACACACAAGAGACAAACGGGGACTTTCTGGCTGAGGTGCAGGAGGCCGTGAGCTGGAGCCAGGAACGTAAAGGAGGAACTGAAGTCACTGGTGTATGTCCTAGATTTCGTGTCGTATGTCGTGCTCACTGCAGGAAGAGCCGCAGTATGTGATAAAACATCTCAGATGATCAGTACTGATACTGATTAGAAAGGAGGTTTACGGTGGTGAGAAGTCACGCGTTATTGCAGTGGATGACGTGGAGAGTCTTTGTGATAATGAAGTTAATTAAAATACTGAAACGACTGTCAGCAAAGGTAAAGTGTGAAGTCCTAAGAGATCCTGAAAGAACGTTCACCTTGAAAAAACATTGGACGTGGGGGAAATTTCAGTAAAATAAAGTTTTCTGCTGTAAAAAAAGGCCTTTGTGAATGTTGCAATTTTGACTCCACCACATTTTGTGCAAAAACCTTTTGCTCCTCCATCCTGTTTCCCGTGTACTTTCAGGGTTTTGAGTCTTTCTGGTTGTGGTGGTTACAGACACATTTTTATTGCTGCTAGATAAGTTCATCGTGGAAAGCAGCATACAAAGACTCTAATCTTGTGTGCCTGGAAAAGAGGCAGCAAACCAGTCCTGTTCCTCTGCGTATCACAACAGTCACAGCGATATTTTTTTTTTTAAGTATGTAAGACACTGCTTTAAGGATTCAGTCCCTCTGCTCTCTTACAACTCCTCGTGATATAACTGTGTGATTTAGTTACCATGTGTTAGAGGTGTACAAAATTCAATACAGAATGCTGTACATAAAACATATATCCATGTCATTTCTCTCGTGCTATTTGGCTTTAGCAGCAAAAGTTCTAAAAAAATAAAAAATAGTGAGTCGTTCAAACAGGAGACAGAGTACAGGTGATTCTGAAAAGCTCTAGCTGAAGTGCTGGGATATTTTTTTTAATAAAAAATCTCACCATATATAACACCAATGGGAATATTGTACAAATATTCCATCCAAGAACCTTGAGGCATTTACAGCTTCTGCAAGAGAAGTGGGTATCTGTTAGCTAGTGCTGTTGGGTTGTAGGCCCTGCCAGTGACTTGATTTGTCGTGCTGCTGGCTTAGGGCAATCCACAAAATCTGTCACGTAGTGGAGTTCATCAGCCCTAGTTATTCCCAGAGCCCTCTAGACGTTGACCAGGGAACACCCATCTAGGAGTGGATTCACAAAGGGCAGCCAGTAGGTAACGTCTGTGAAGAAACTGCGGTTTAAATCTCAAGATTCAAAGAAGCTGGATAACAGCTCTCCACTTCCTTGCAGAATTAGGCTTGAGTGCTTCTCCAGGATCTTGCATGCAAGAAGTGCTTGTAGCCTTAGATGTGAGTCAGCTGAGAATCACTTAATAGGATGCACAGTCAATTTGCAAAAAAATTAGTAGCACTTCACTGGCAGTGCCTCTGGGATTTATTGTGGGTGTAGAGCCTTTAAAATTTGGATAAAATTGCCTGCCGTGACAGTTAAGTGTTTTCCTGAGGAACAGACCTTCAGGTACCTAGAACAATACACATGAGGTTTAATACGGGAGGTGTGAAAGGAACAGGTCCCATACGTAACCGTTACCGAGTCTGTGGAGTTTTCTGTGCGACACAGCTGTATGTGCCTCATGACGGTCCCACCACAGGCGAGTCCAAACACATGGTTTGTTCAGGCATCTGTCCGGCGTCTTTGCAAATTCTTTGGAATGAGCAATTTTTTTTTCCCTCTGCAGAAGAGTTCAAAAGGTGGCCCTGGAGTACAGTCATACCCCAACTTTGATCCATCAGCTGATGTTGTTGCTTTGGACAAAGCTATTACTGTAAAGGGTAAGAGGAGTATATTCTCACCTTGCTACATTAGGACTCTTCCTCGGGAAATTTTGAGAGTAGCACTGAATAAAGTATCAGAGCAACTGGGAGAGCTGCCTCTTCTTTTAAAGGTTTGGCAATACATTAAATTATGTTATGATATCCTGATGTTGTACTACAATTTCAGACCCTAACACTACCTTAAAGTTCTGGAACATGCTGAAGGAAGGGTTGTAAAAATTAAATTTCTAGAGAAATAAATAATACTACAACAAACCATACTAACACTATGTTATTTGATTTCCATAACATCCCAGCAAGCGGCAGTGAACATGCTGTTAATGTTAACGTTTGCTTCCATTGCGCTCCTCTCTTTTAATGAAACTCACATTTGGCATTTTTTTTCCTTTAGTTATTCTGTAGTGTAAGTTCTACACTCAGAGCACTTTAAGACTTTCTATATGAAACTCTAGAAACATAGGTTTCTGTGTTCTATTGTTCTATGGGAATCTTCATTTCGTTTCTCCACTACATCACTAATTGTAAGCCAGTAGATGATTACAGTTTTTCCTCTGAGTTAAACTTCAGTGTGTCAAGAAACCAAAATATAACATAATGCAAGTAACAATTTACAAAAATTAATATTTGGCTGAATGACATGCTAGAGGCCACCATAGTATCTCCAATATTTTAGCCATTTTTTTGTTTGGTGACTCCTAGGTGTGGATGAAGCCACCATCATCGACATCTTGACTAAAAGAACAAACGCTCAGCGTCAGCAGATCAAAGCTGCCTATCAACAGACTAAAGGAAAGGTAAAGTATATCCAAGCCAAGCTTAAATTTACACCCAGAATATCAGCATTGCTCCTGGCTCAGATGGTACATACAGCTTTGGCTTCATAGAGCAAAAAGTTACAGCTTCTGCCTTCTGTAGTTTGCGGAAACCATGACAGGATCACAGTAACCAGCAACTGCCTTGCCAGTGCTGAGCCTCTGAACACAGTTCTCACTTCCCAGCTCTTTGAATGCACTGGAGATCCGTTATGTCACTAAATTACTGTGGTTGCAGAGATGCCGTTACCAGCTGGGAGACAGTCTGCTGAGAGAAAGGGATGGATGGAGAAGGGGACTGGGAGATCGCTGTGAATATTCAAGTCCAGACAGAGTAACAAATAGGATAGGAATGTTGTAGGACGATAACACTGTTCCACAAGTATGCCAACACTGGTATAGGGACGAGTATGCAGGGCCAGTGTCGTACCCCTGAGTGGTAAAACTGCTAGTCCCTGGAACGGAGAAGCTTGGACGTTATTGCTGGTTTCTGGAAAAGGTTTTGACTTTTTTTTTTTTAATTGCTCTTACTTTTCTCTGTTACAAATTTCCTCCAGTTGAACCTGTAACTCAAAATTGAAATTATGATTGCGCTGTTGGCACATTGGAGTTACTGAGCATTTGTTCCTTGGAAGGTGATTCCTTTGAGTGCAAGTTTTAAAGGCCAGCTTAGAAAATAAGTCTAATGCCTCACTGTAGCTTAGGTTTCCTGTTCCTGTTCAGGAGCCCTCACCTGTGATTTTCCCGCTGTCTGCCCCTCTCCACAAGCTCCAGCCTTGCCAGGGAAGTATCATCCCAGAGACAGAGGGAGGCTAATGCTGTTAGGTTGTTGGACACCTGGCTCCTGGCACACTGTCAAAAGCAGAAGAGAAGTAACTGCGGATCTCGTGCTTGCTTCTGAAATAACCTTGTTGTTCGAGGCAGGTCAATCTTCTCACTCCTGCAGCCACAATCAGGACACACACTTTGCAGAGAACAGGGCTGTAGCTTTTAATGTCAGGAAATAGAATACTGAACACTTCCAGATAAGAGACAGAATAAATCAGAAAATTTTTTTTAACTTCAATTTATGTCAAATCAGAATACAGCCAAAATCTTAACTGCAGGACTTGCAGTTTTGTTCAGGGCGATATTACGCTACGTCCACAGAGATTCCACAGCAAATTCTTATACTTTGTGCAATAAATGCACGAATTAAAATGTTATCCAGATGAGCAACTCAGTCCTAATCATAATCATAATCATAATCATAATCATTACCTTCTCTTAAGGTAATACTACAAGCAGCTTATTTTGATACTGTAAATGGGTGAATATCACTGAACTGCAACGTGTGAAAGCAATCCTGAACACTTACTGGGAAACCCTGACACTCTGATTAACACAGAAGTGACAAAAATTTTGAGTATGGCTTCATACTTCTTTCTAGTAGCTAGAGGTACGAGGCAGGTTAAGATCCTTCAGAGTTCAGACTCACACGTGCGCTGCTGAATAGCAGCTTTTTACCATGCCCTGGCTTAGCGTGTTTCTTACTCCTCCTGTCACAGAGTCTAGAAGAAGCACTGAAAAAAGCTCTGAAAAGCCACCTGGAAGATGTCGTCGTGGCTCTGCTCAAAACCCCGGCTCAGTTTGATGCTGAAGAATTGAGAGCCTCTATGAAGGTAAGGCAAAAACTTCTGAGAAAATCTTCACTAAAGAGCATAAATAATTATCAAGGGCTGTAAACAGCACTGAAGCTGGATTTATTTTTAACACTATGTCGTAAATTAAATCTGTGTTGGTCATCCAGGTTCTGAGAACAAGGCCCAGCAATCTCTGTTAGATGTCTGGGCTGGAGGAGACTCTTTTGTGAGAACGAACTCTCCCTGCTTCCTGGAAGCAGGCTGCTGATGCAGCAGTGGAAAGCCGTAGCGTTTGCTTATGTGTTTGTGTGAGAGAAAACACAAAGGGGAGGCGGTGTTTTTCCTCATAGATTTTACATTCCTAGCTTTTGTGTGCACTGGTTAATCCCTTTAGCACTCCTTTTGGGTACCAGTGCTATTAAATGTGGTTAAAAATTAATTCCAAAAGAGCTGAAATAACAATATTGTATGGAAGCACAATGTTTTCTATTTTTATTTCTTGTTCCAAGCTGGACCGTCAAAGCCAAGCCCATAATGTTCATGCTGTCTCTGTTCTTCCAAATTTTAAGTTTGCCGTATCAAATAACAATTTTAAAAATTCAATCACTTTTATCAGGGGCTTGGGACTGATGAAGATACCTTAATTGAGATTCTGGCCTCCAGAAACAACAGAGAGATCAGAGAAGCCAGCAGATACTACAAAGAAGGTAATGCAGAGCAAGAGAGGAGCGTTAAAGTCGCAGCTCTGCAGCAGACTCATCACAATCGCAGCCCCACTTCTCAACGGGAGAAGCTGAGGTGGCATTGCAGGAGGCAATATGTGGTGGTTCGCGTAGGATTGAAAGAGTTGCAGGGAAGGGAGTTCCTACAGACTTCTCCTGATGTCTGTAATCCCCAGTAGAGAAGGGAAAGGCACATCGTCGCCGCCAGAATGACGGATGTCGCATGGAATGGGCCGTGCCTGTGGATCCATCCCAGGAACCAAGCAAAAAACAGCTGCTTTTTTTCTCTTGTGACTAAGTCTTGGCTGCCTTGTGCTCTCACCAGGCTTGGAAATAAAGCTTACTGAGGCAGCGGCACAGAAGACGTTAGCAGACGGAGCCACCAATGAACTAAACAGGGAAAATCTTTCCATAGATAACTAAAATGCAAAGAAGCCTCCCTCATATATGTAGAGATTACATATATCACATTAATGTAGAAATCAATGTTGCCTTATTAAATCGTGTTTTCTGAGATTGTAGTTAACTTTTCCAAGAGAATTCCATTCAAATAGTCTCATTCAGAAGCCAAAATTAATAGTTTGATGTTTTAGGAAGAGATTTGTGATTGAGTTCAGTGCTGGTAGGAACAACAAGAAATAAGAATGAAAGATAAACAACTCAGGAAAAGCTTCAAGCTTTTTTTTGTACTTCACAAGCAAGAGCCCAAGACAATGTCACCAACAAGGCCTTAGAGAAGGACTTTTTCAGCAGATTTTGGGCTTAACCTCAAGTTTCACAGCATATCTCAGGCATTAGAGGACATGTTACAAGTACATCCCTCCTCTTGAAGCTAGAAGAGAAACTATGAAAACTGCATTTCTAGTGGGCATAATTTAGTGGGAAATCAGGAACAGACTGAAAAAAATCACAGAATCATAGAACGGTTTGGGTTGGAAGGGACCTTTAAAGATCATCTTGTCAACCTAGTTGATAACTTCAAAACAAACTTTGAACTTCTCATTTCAGTGCTGAAGAGAGATCTGATACAAGACATTATCTCTGACACATCTGGAGACTTTCAGAAGGCTTTGGTTGCTCTAGCCAAGGTATGCTGTGCTTAAGCATTGAAAGTGACATTACTCATAACGAAAAAGAATGTTGTCAAGGCTATTTTAGAGAAAGACATAAAATTAATAAGGATTTAGATAACATTTATTTATATATTTGCTTTCATTATTTTTACTTACATATCTTAGACCATATAAAATTTTTCTTAAACAAGCTACAGTGAGATTTTATCTCAAATGCATTGTGACAAGTAGTGATGTTTATTATTGTTTATCAGTTACGCTTTCAAGACTTTTTCTGTGGTAACTCTCTGTAAGCACTTCAAAAGACAACAGTCATAGTGTCATGTCAGTTGACAGGAAACAGAAAAAGAAGAAATACTCAGAATTAGAGAAATAAACCTTCCGTGTTGGTGTTACGTTTCTAGTAGTTAGGTAATAGGACACGTGCAGGGAGCTAACAATTGGACAAAGCGTTCTGCGGATTCGTGTTCAAAAGCACATGAGTTTATACACTGGAGGTGCCCAATAAAAATACCCTTTAAAAATGCATAAAAACTTGACTCCGTGATTGCTGAGTACGTGTATATGAAGCTTGTACATACGCACAGGAGTATTTTCTGATATGTCCATGTGTGTGGCTTAAATTTACAGTTTTGGGTTTCAAAGCAACTTGAAAGGAGTCTATTGAACGGTTATCAGGGAGCAAATCACAGCCTCAAAGCCTGTAACTTCACATTAAGAAAGTACTTCCTGCGGGTTTTAATGTAGGACTTCAGAAATGAGTTGCTGTCGGGCTTACAAGTGTGAGCTCTGGTTGATTACAAATGCCATGGCTTTATTAACAGAATAATTGATCTAACCCGCAATTACATATTAACTTACGTACGGGAATGGTTGGGCAGAATTCCAAAATGATGAGTTTTGGTGAACTGAGTGATTGTGACAACCAGTGAAATTTCATTTATTTATTTATTTATTTATGTAGGCTGACCGCTCCGAAGATTCCTATGTGAATGATGAGCTTGCTGACAATGATGCCCGGGTAAGAACACGCTTGGAACTCTGCAGAGCTTCTACATCTAACTTGAGGTCACAAACTACAGCTGTGAATGATCTGCCTGTATCTTGTGACCTAACAGACATCCGTATGTCGTGTAGCAATCTTTCCTGAGGGGATGCTGCTTTACAAAGTTCATGCAAACTTCACTGTCTGAAGGAAATTAAATCTTCACCCTAATATCTAGCTTCAGAAACATCTCTGCAAGAACTCTTCTAGTTCATCTAAAACATGCAGACCATTTGAAGTAGAGGTCAACAACTGGAGAAATTAGACACAATCTTCCTTCTGTTTATAACACAGCTCCTGAATTGAGGTACCAGGGTGAACTCCTGTATGTGCAGAACGGGCTACCGTACCTTGAACAGTGTGAACTCTGCAGTATGTTACCTACAGCTGTTGCTTTTACAGTGATGAACCTTCCAAAATTATTGGGTAAACATCACAGTCATTTTCTGAACAATACTAAAATAACAGCTGTTACAATTTAAATATAGATTGGCTTTGATTTATTCCAAGAAAAGGCCATTGAGCAATACTGCTTATTGCTGCTACATAAAGACTTTAGTTTTGTCATCAGCCCTAGATGTGAAAGGTCAGTAAATTAATATTCTATCTAAGCTCAGAAGTTCAGTATTATTTCTCTTGGTCCAGAGACAGTATTGTTAAATCTCCTTTGCTGCTCTGTGGAGGCCTTAAATTACCTCTAGAGAGATTAGAGAAGGTGAGGAAAACGAAGAGGGCTGAAAGACAAGAAACACTTGGTGTGCAGGCTTCTCCTTCACATTTGTCTAGTTAATATCAGAGATGATAAATTTTTTTGTCTGACAAAGGCTACCCACCCTAAACTCCAATGCGGACTGTAAACCTGTCACGATACCTGAAAGCTCTCTTCATTCAAGGGTGTACATTCCCAGGAGAGCTAGATGGTGATCGTAAGATGTCTGAAAGTGCGTTTTCCAACTGCATCGTGTTCTCTAGGTGCTGTTACGACATAAGCAAAGCATGAAGTATTGCTTGATAGAGCAACAGCTAGCCTGAGGTTGCGCAGACTTGTGTTACAGATCGTGTGAAGGGCTGGAGTTCACTGCTGACAGCCAATGGTCTACGTCCATCTCACAGCCCCAGAATTACTGTATTTCTCTTTGAGTTTCACTACACTGATGTTAGCATCACCACTTTCTTTTCCTTATGGCAGGCCTTGTATGAAGCAGGGGAGAAAAGGAAAGGAACAGATATTAACGTGTTTATCACTGTTCTTACCGCAAGAAGCTACCCACACCTCCGCAGGGGTATGTTGGATGAAACTTTCTCCTTCCCTAGGTCGGTGTTTTGAACATGGCCTGCTCATGAGCTCAGGGGATGTGACCCTGTCCGCTACAGAGGACAGAGCTGTAACTGGACACATGCCTGCAGACTAAGGGTGCCGCTGGCAGAGGGGTGGTTCTTTCCATATTAGTGATGAACAATATCACTTAGGTTGTTAACAACACTATCACCGTGAAGTCCCACGCGGCTAGTGATCAGAAGGCCAAGGGATCAGTGTGGCAAGGGTTCTGAATGCTCCCCAACAGAGTCTTGCTCCTCAGCCAGTTTGCCAGGGTAGAGGGCTATTGCCTACTGTCACAGACCCCAGTGGAGACACTGCCCCACCTCTGTCCCTGCCAACGGGAACATGAACACTGCCATCTCACAGAGCCCCGTTCCGCACGCTGACTCCTGCAGTCCGTACAGTAACCCTGCTCTTTGCCCTGTGCTGGCTGAAGAAAACGAGAGAGGTGGCCTGCAGTCAGCCGTCAGTGTCCACTCCTGCAGCACTGAAAGCAGAAAAAGGCAAAGGCAATGCCGGGAACACTGTGTTTTCATCACTGGTCACTGAATTTTACTCCCTTATTTAGTCTTTCAGAAGTACACCAAATACAGCAAACATGACATGAACAAGGTACTGGATTTGGAGCTGAAAGGTGATATTGAGAACTGCCTGACTGCCCTTGGTAAGAGGTTCTGCAGACTTTAGCCTGCCATACGTACTGACCGTATGAAAACCTGCCTTCTGGTTGTCTACTTGCTCTGATAGGAAAACTTTCTGGGCTTACCCTCTTTCACTGAGAAACTCGCTAAATAGTACTGTGGAAAATCCTGTGTGAATGTAGTGATTGAACTGAGTTATTTGAACTCAGTTAAAGGTGATGAATGCATAGAAATACCTCATGATATGTAGGAAAAGTCTTTCAAGGAGAACAGGTGCATCAGCAACATAAGAAGACCTCTACAGGAGGTCGATGTGCCAAAAAGGGCTGTCAAAACAGGGAAAATTTGTGTAAATATCTGATAGTTTTAAATCCAAAAAACCAAAACCAAACCCACTCTTCTCCAGATTTTGTTTTGCAAAGCCTGTTATAATACACTATAATATATATACATATATTATAATATATTATATATTTTACATATATATT
>NW_010420261.1:0-19862 GCF_000710305.1 Buceros rhinoceros silvestris
AGTTTTAGCTCAAACCAGGACAGTCCTCCTTCCCAGAAGTGCGGGAAAACCGCAGCTCTCTGGGAAAGAGAAGGTTAACAAAGGACCATGTGCTCGGTCCCCACCATTTTCAAACCGGAACACGCCTAACTTGGTGTCATCAGTTTTAGCTCAAACCAGGACAGTCCTCCTTCCCAGAAGTGCGGGAAAACCGCAGCTCTCTGGGAAAGAGAAGGTTAACAAAGGACCATGTGCTCGGTCCCCACCATTTTCAAACCGGAACACGCCTAACTTGGTGTCATCCGCAAACTTACTGAGGATGCACTCAATCCCTCATCCAGATCATTAATAAAGACGTTGAACAGAACAGGTCCCAATTCTGAGCCCTAGGGAAGACCACTTGTGACTGGCTGCCAACTGGGTTGAACTCCATTCACCACCACTCTTTCTGCCTGGCCATCCAGCCACTGTTTAACCCAGCAAAGCATACACCTGCCTAAGTCATGAGCAGCCAGTTTCTGCAGGAGAATGCTGTGGGAAGGAGTTTTGACAGCTTTGCTAAAGTCTAGGTAGACCATATCCACAGCCCTCCCCTCATCCACAAAGCAGGTGACCTTGTCATAGCAGGTGATCAGGTCACTCAAGGAAAACTTGCCTTTCATAAACCCATACTATCTGGACCTGATCATCTGGTTGTCCTGTATGTGCTGCATGATGCTGCTTGAGATGATCTGCTCCATAACCTTCCCTGTCACCGACCTGTAGTTTCCTAGGTCCTCCTTCTGTCTCTTCTTGTAGATGGCTATCACATTTGTGAAACTCCAGTCAACTGGTACCTCCCCTGTTGGCCAGGACTGATGATAAATGATGGAAAGTGGCTTGGTGAGCACTTCCACCAGCTCCCTCAGTACCCTCGAGTGGATCCCATCCAGCCCCATAGACTTGTGCATATCTAAGTGGTGCAAAAGGTCACTGACCATTTTCTCTTGGATTATGGGGGCTTCACTCTTCCAGTCTCTGTCTTCCAGCTTAATGATCTGAGACTGTTATAATATGTTATAATAATATGGTATTAGCATCCATGATTCACATGCAGTCAGAAAAATATTTATTCACTGAAGATTATTGGAATAAATAACATGGTGTTTCACAGATTGGAGATACTGATTTTATTTATTTATATTTACATTATCATTATATTAAAAAAACGCCAACACCTATTGTTTTTTTTCGCCACACTCCTATCTTATGTCCAAGGAGAACCCAGTCTGGTTTGGAGAATATATTGTGAAGATGCGTAGCAGAAGTAGAGCCAACTCACATGCTGAGCAGGTGATCAAAGCCAGACTTCCTCATCAATTATTTCTAATGCTCATGGGTATACGGTGGGCTTTGCTGCTGGTGACAGAATGTCGTTTGGGCAAATCTGTCCTACTGGCCCAAGGGTAAACTCCCTCTAACAGCCAAGCAACCAAAAACATAAGGAAACAGCATGTGTGGCCCTGACAGTCTTTCAATTCACCAGTCCCAAAAGGCTGAGTGATTGACTACCCAAAGTTTTTGAAATATCCTAGGTAATTCAATATGAATGATGCAGCTCGGCCTTAGAAATCATACTGATTCATCCTGAGAAGGAGATAAAAGGTATTCAGAGCACTTTCACACTGAGACAGCATGACTGCAGTGATAACTGTCCAGCAAGGCCTGCAGAGCTCACTTCAGAGATTTTGCTTTTCCATGGGATCAATAAAAATCTATATTAAGTATTAATTTATACAGTAAATTGATAGAACTCATATTTTAATGTACAGCCTTTTCAGGTCTAGAAGCAAAAATCCCTCCAGCATGTAAAGGCCAGAAAACGAACAGCTTGGCAGGCTGCTAGTATTTTAGTTGGCATTACACTGTAAGGGGGTTTCAGACTTCTGTGAAACTACATTGTTACCCGAAGCATGTAAACCTATTCAGAAATCATTTCAAAAGTCAACCATCTGTAGATTCTGCAGCAATGAGAACGCCGCAGGCAGCTGAGGATTTCTGTTGTTTGACAATGTGCAGCATGATAAATTTCAAAAGGACACTGGTAAAAGTACCAGTACAATAAAGGCTATCAAATGCGTGATGCCCCATAAGGTTATTACAGTCATTTGGTTACCAGAGAGTCTTTCCTGAACCCTAGGAGTTGAGGCCCACAAAATGATAAGTTACTTGACCAGATAAAGTCTTCTCCCCAGCTTCAGGATCACAGTGTCTGCCTGAAATGGTCCAACTGAAACTATGTCTGCAGGCTGTTAACTCTGCAGAGAGGCTGCAGAAGCTCACCGGTGACTGCGCACGTGGGCAGAAGCAGCAGAGCATTACTGTGCCTGCAGGCACTCAGCACAACAGACAGACAATATAAAGCACGCAGAGGGTTTTAGCCAGGCCATCTTGGAGCACAAATAGGCATTACACACATGCCTATCCACTACTCTACTGCATGCACATCCATAATTCATGGAGCAACAGATATCTCTAGCTGTACTCTGAGCATTTCCTCCGAGCATCTTTTTAGAGATTGCACCAATTTGTTCATCTATTTGTTTTATTACAAAAAACTTTCTGATGTTATCTATTTACCGTACAATAGTCAGAAATTACCTACCTATTCTCTCCACAGAGCAACAATGAAGAGCAGTATTGTAAAGAATATTTGGGAGATAGGCACTGACCAAAAAAAAAGTATATAATATGAATATAATTTAATGTATATTCTAACACAGTAATAAAAAGATATCTGACTCCGGTCATCTATTAAAGACTCAGTAAGGAAGAAAAAAATCACCTTCCAATGTACTGCATGACTATCGTCTTATGTTCTTTCATCATTTTACAGTTTAGACTTTATTTTCAAGTACCATGTAATGACTCACTGAAACGAGTGCCACAGAATGCCACAGAGAGGGTATGGAAGATATTTTCTGTTAGCTGATTAGGAGTATCACTACCATAATCTTGCAAAAATGGCTTCACCAAAAGCTAGTAGAAACATGAAATTGGTTATTCAACAAAAACAATGCCCCATTTCTGCCCAGAGGAAAGAAATATGGGAATACAACAGCAGCTCTGATACATAAGCCTCCCATGCACACAAATTTTACAGCAAAGATCATGTCTAGAAAAGCATAAAAGTGTTCTGGAACTGCTATACTTGAAAATTCCTCAAAGATCAGCATGCTTCGGAAAAAAATAGATAATGAGGCTTTTAGGCTTTTAACACTAGTACGGTTATACTGAGTCATTTTACTCACAACATATATTTGCATGCTCCCTCAGCTGGGATATGAAGCCGCTTTAGGAAGTTGTCATGGTTTAACCCTTTCTTAGATACTTAGTCATTTTATACACTCCCCTTCTCTGTTCTCATTCAGTTCCACAGTAGCTGAAATCTCTTGACTTGTTTACTGTTTATCAGAATAAATCAATCTGTTATCTTGTTGATAAGGTTTTATATTTACTCTATTATTTTACAGTTAAATATATAAAATAGTTATTCTTTGTAAAGTGATTTCAAGCATTGCAGTTAAGGTCAGAAGGCAAATAAAGACATTGATTAAACATCAGTTTATCTCAATTAGCTACATCTTAAAGGATTCTTAAAAGATTGACAAAATGTTTTTATGTATCCTAAAAATAAAAACAAGTAACACTTTTGGTAGAGTGGGAAGAAAAGCTATTATAATGTACGATGATTAAACTGAAATTCTCATTTGATTTACAGATATGAAGAAAGTAAAAGGTAAGTTCAGAAAAGCTGGATAGCTGGGAAGTAAAAAAGACCCACTTACAAAACCGGAAAATTTAAACTGTTCGGTTTGGAGTTTGACATGAAATATTTCTCCTTACGACAGAGCCATCTTTCCTTTACAACATTAACAACATTAGCTCTGCAGTGCTAATCCAGCTGCAACTGAAAGTCTCCTAGGGTAAAACCACTGAAAGTAAAACTACTTGGGTTCCAACTACCCCTGCTTCTTTAAAACAGCTATAGATTGTGAGCATCTAAATAATTACAAGTGATTCTAACTCTTCCGGCTACTTAGAACAGATATTGGCTCTACCTTAGATGGCAAATAACAAAGTCAACCACATGACTGTTATTAACTGAGTTCTTGTAAACCATTTATTTTTTTTCTTCCTTACACTTTGGAAGGAAAAAAACAAGGATCTTGGCAACAGTCACAACTTGTATGACAAGACATTTTTAATACAAAAGTATTTACCATAGAATTGAATTAGAAAAGTAAAGTCAATCAGAGATTTGTATTAACTAATAATGACAGGGAAATGTGCAGCATGACATTACAAGAAGAAACATGCCCAAAAAGGGGTAGTTTTCCTTTAAGTATAGAACTTAATCCCTGAATGTTCTACTTATCTGCCCATGTAGTTCCTAAGAAGATATTCCCACTGGGACTTGTTAAACAAGTTAAAATTATTTGTGTAAGTTACAGTAGCAAAATCAGGCTCTTAGGGAGCAATATAATACTGATTGCTGTTAGTACCGCTTTTGACATGATGAAAGGGGAAAAAAATATCCCTTTCAAATAAGGACATAAACAAAAATCTAATGAAGACTTTTTCCTGAATTCTTCTCAAGGGCTTGTGGCTGCTGCACATAAAAGCAGCAGCCAGGGACCACCTTAAACAAACAGAAACACATGAACATCATGTGATTCCCATAGCAGTACCCTATTTGGGGGTTACATCAAAGGTGCAGCTTACAGCACTGTTTTCCAGCAGAAAACTTTGCCCATCTACTCCTTGATTTGCCCATCCCAAGGTAGTTCTCCCCAACCTGTCACACATGACTGCTTCCTATGGCAGCTGAGAGGGAATTCACCTCTTCTCTCAGCCCACCTGCTGGCCCCTGCCTCTTCCCTTACACCTATGCTGGCCCCACCATGAGCCAGCCAAGGATCCCAAACCAACGAGGAAGGATGTGCTTTGAGTCGTTTGTTTCAAGTGTTATTTTTCTTGTTGGTTTAGCTCATAGAATCAGTTATTTGGTCTCCACAAGTGCAAAAGCAGAGACAAAACAAGTTTAGCAAGGGGTTTAGTTAGTCTGAACAATAAAAAGCAATGTAATCCCTCATCATGGGATTCAATTCATTGTGGAGAGTTTCCATAAAACAGATCAGTGAGAAAGGATTCAGGATTAAAAACAGGAGAGGGTATGAGGTGTAGATAATAAGACTCATTTTTCAGAGAAAAAAACAGTTAAAACAGTTGCATTGACACAACAAGGAGACAGTGATTTATGAGGAGTGGAAGAGAGGCAAGCAGCTGCAAACAGAAAGGAGTAGGACCTTCCTAAACTAGGTTCAAAACGTGAAGCCTTAATTAAATGTTTTTTCAAGTGTTATCTTTCCATTACTTACTATAAAAACATCATATGTACCATTCTCAGCCTTTTTATCAGGATAATTACTTCATGTTTGCTCATGTCCTACACACACAAGTCAAGTGAAACACCAAGGATTTACAGTGAAAATTTGTATGCACATGGCAGGTCTGAATGCCTGTTATCTCCTGGTCTGTTGAAAATGCTTTTCTGTATTTTTCTTTCCTTTCCCTTGTGCTCAAAGTGCTGAGAGCTAATAGGTTTCTGTCAGAGCCAGTGCTTTGTGCAAGGGCATGGTTCTGAGCTGATCAGGTAATAGCTGAGAGTGACAACAACGAAAAAATCTCTACAGTTGCTGCACAATTTCTTCTGCTCTCAGTCACCCTAGACAGAACTCTGATTTGCAACTTCTACTTCATCCTGAAGTTTAATCTGATATGAGAAAACAGGAGATCTTAGGATTAATAACATACCCTCACAGAAACATGAATAAAGACACCATGAATATATGATATACTGTTTCCGAATCTGCAGTGTAGCTATATCTCATTTCTGCTTTGTACTGAGACGTGGTAACAAACTATTTTCCCACTGTCCACTCTCTCTACTCCTAATCTTTGTATTTTCTTGAAGAATAGCCAAGCTGTACTCCAAGAGGTCCCTGACACCAGATAATCCAGGAGGTAGGACTGTGCACCCATCTGAAGCATAGACACAGACAACAAATGTCAGACCTTAAGCCTATAAGTGACCAGGGAGCACTTCAAAACCTTTCCCTGTACACCCACTAGTTCCTACAAAAGAAGTAAAACTGAACCTAGTCTGCACTTACATTGGAAATACAAGCAAAAACATCATAACCATCTTCACTCTGTTCATAATAAAATATGCACAAGCTAAGCCTATAGAAGAAGGCAATGTCAGACACGAAGAAGATTTTCTTTTGGATTCTTTAGTCTGGAGAAAAGGAGGCTGAGGGTTGACCTTATTGCTCTCTATAGCTACCTGAAAGGACATTGTAGTGAGGTGGGGTTTGGTCTCTTCTCTTAAGCAACAGACAACAGGCTCAAGAGGAAATGGCCTCAAGTTGTGCTGGAGGCGTGGGAGAGGTGGAGTGAGGTGTTGCTAGGCTGGATATCAGCAAAAATTTCTTTACACAGAGAGGCTTTCCGGATTGCTGATGGAGTCCCCATCCATGGAAGTATTTAAAAGATGTGTAGAAGGGGTGCGGAGGACCTGGTTTAGTAGTGATCTGGCAGTGCAGCGTGAACAGTTGGACTCGAGGATCTTAAAGGTCTCTTACAACCAAAACAGTTCTGTGATTCTATGATTATGTTTATATTAAGAACTTGGATGTTAGTGGAAATTACACAGGCAGAAGGGCCATCACCAGTATTTAGCCCTGTCCCAAGTTCAGCTGTAATTGCAGAATGTTCTAACCTACAGAGTCCTCCTATGATTTTTCCAGTCTTTTAAGGATTTTGCTTAATTTTCTGTATTAGTTGAAGTAATTCTAATTTACAAAGGGTGAGAGGAAAATAAGGTGTGAAGCCTCTATTTCAGTGCAAGCTTCTTATGGAAGCCTCTTATGCAAGCTTCTAAAATGCCTGTTGTCTCCAAAAAGTCACAATATTTATTTATTAGTTCCCTTGTTAAGTCTGCAAAAAAGTCTGAAACAAATCAGAAGGAGGAGTGCCATAGAAATATTAATTTCTCACAAGAAATCTATACAGATTTAAATAGAATAGGTTCCAGTTCTAACAGTTGTCTCCTCTACCACTTAAGCCCTTGTAACCCAGTTTTTCTATATGTATCAGTTTCTTGTGCCATCGAAGGAGTGGGGTAAACTTTTTGAGAGAGTTCTAGAGGGACACCGTCTCCATGTCACCTGAGATGGACTTGCCTCCTAGACAGGAAGAGTTCAGAGTGAGGAGGATCTCAGCTCACCTCCTGCTGCCAAGCCAAGATGGAACACCTTCAGTGCACACACCTTCCTTCAAACCCAGCATAGCAAGTTGGCTCCTATCTTAGAGATAAGCACTATAGAAATGCATCTGAATATCCCACCTGATTCCACATACTGCCATTCTCAGATTGCTACAGGCTGTGTCTGTATTTTATTTGGTTCTTTGCCATTGTAGGATTTCATATCCCCACCAGTACTGAACTCACACTTCACAAGTTGACAATTCGTGCTCAAGCAAGAATGAGGCGCAAAATTATTATTATCAGGTAGTTGAAAATTAACTTAGCTATGCAAACAACAATGAGAGGTAGTGCCTTGTCTACTGTGTAAGACTGGAAAAAAAAAAAAACGAAAACTATCAGCAACCAGTAGGAAATAACATAAAGTGAAAGGTGGCCGCAAAAATCATTAACTTAGCTATGCAAACAACAATGAGAGGTAGTGCCTTGTCTACTGTGTAAGACTGGAAAAAAAAAAAAACGAAAACTATCAGCAACCAAGTAGGAAATAACATAAAGTGAAAGGTGGCCGCAAAAATCACACATCCCCATGACAGTCACCTCCTGTATCATAAAACTGAACACATTTGCTAGCTGACCTTCCATTTTCCACCTCACCCTGCTAGATTCATAATTGCAAGCTTTGAAGTTATGTGATGAAGTACAATGAGACAGCCAACTGCCCCTCTTGTTCCTTCACTGACTGCAGCACTCACAGAAAGTCTCATTGAGCCCATCCAATTTCCTACACCAGCCAGAAAGCATTCCATCATACAGAAAGAAACTAAAGAGCTTTCTACGAGCTAAGGAAGCTGAAGCAGCCTCCAAGGGTCAGGTGAGCATCAGAACTGACCAAAAAAAAAAACAAACACCAAACCAAACCACCACAGGAGGACCTAGTAAAAGGAGGGGTCAGGGAGTGAGACAATTTCTGTCCATGGCAATCAAAATGCCACATCAGTTTAACCATCTCCTAGACCCACCACGGGATTGTTTCAGGTGCAGTTAACCACCACCTAATGGTGCCTTCCTGCCACAAGGGAAGGTATTGCTCCCTCCTCCCTTGCTTGCTTTTCCCAGACCCACTTTCAGACAGATCCTCCTCTCTTGGTTCATCAAGTTTCAACCAGTTGATCACAACCACTAACACAATAGAACACGACCTTTTTTTTTTCACTTACTCTTTGTTCCTTTTCTGACAAGTGAGTTGAATCTGCTCTGACGGGACCCAACAAGCTCCTGAACGTCCGACTGACATGCAGGTACATACGGGCAGGCAGCTGGGTGGGAGCTGGATCTCTCCTTCCAAGCAGAAGTGAGTTAGGTCTGCCCTATGCCCTGAAAATGTATCACCAGTCGGGTGCCTTTTTGCTGAAATGACAGCAGTGACCAGAAGACCAAAGTTATCAGACTACTAACAGC
This sequence comes from Buceros rhinoceros silvestris, assembly GCF_000710305.1. NCBI lineage: Eukaryota > Metazoa > Chordata > Aves > Bucerotiformes > Bucerotidae > Buceros > Buceros rhinoceros. The sequence goes on from NW_010420261.1 coordinate 8,750, forward strand.
ATTCGTCACATAATTGCAAATTCCTCTCTGAATATCCTCCATGGGTCTACTACATACATTTTTGTTCAAACACAGAGGCCTCAGCTTGTAACACTTATTCATGCACAAAAAAATGGCTTTGTCAATGAACACAATGAGTCAAAGTTCTGCTTGCCGCACCAGGATGTACAGGAAGAGAGAGCACATGTGAATGCACCTCTCTTGCTCTCTCACTCCATGCAGGAATGTGGGCTGATATATCTACAGATAACTGAGCAGACCTAAAAGTTCATTGCTACCAGAAGATAGCTGGCCCTCACACCTTCCTGAAGGTCAGAAAATCATCTGATTCCTCAGAGAGTCACTTCAGCTCATTAAAGAGACAAAAGCCTCTTCATATTTTTCTAGATTAATCTCTTATAGTTTAATATTTTGTTTAAATTTTGAGTGTTCTCTCTCCCAGGATTTTTTCATTTCTACATACATACGTTTATATTTACAGTTTTATTTAAAAAGTAGAGTTAATTTAATTATAGAAATCCTGTCATTTTTATTTGTAAATGTTGAACATGCAGCACTAATAACTTCTATTTTTTTATATGACTGTACAGTTAAAAAGTGTGAAAATCTGTCTTCTTTGTGGCTGATTTTGTTAAACAAAATAGTGTTTTCTAGTAAAAAAGTTTTGACAAACAATACCTGGCCAGATCTATTCATAACCTATTAAGTCATTAGATATTCTTAGGGGATTTGTCCTGGTCCCTAGGTCAAGCAAACCCTTTCATTGTCATTTTGTATATGGGTGTTGCTTTGTAAACTAAACAAAAAAAAAAAAAAAAAAAACACCACTTTCTTTAGGACAGCTCTATGAGTCTAACACTTAAGTAGCATTTTTTTAAACCATGCAGGTTATGTTTGTGCTTGTGAAAATAAAAAAAAAAAAAAAAAAAAAAAAACACCACTTTCTTTAGGACAGCTCTATGAGTCTAACACTTAAGTAGCATTTTTTTAAACCATGCAGGTTATGTAAGAACACAGTAACACGTGTCACTCCTAAGTACAATATAAAATGTCAGCTACTTAATAGCCCAAAGCTTTGAAATGGACAACAGCAATTATACACACATGGAAAAGAACTGCTCCCCTTTGGTAACAGATACCTTCTACAAGCAGGTACTTCACACTTCCCAGCAAAGCCAAACACCCACCTTCACCACTAACACTGGTTAGAGTCTGTCTGTGAGCACATAACTAAACATCATGTTATCAGCAGCCCTGTGTTTTGGGAGGACTTTGTTTTTATGTGCATTTAACTACCTTATGAGTCCACCGATTTACAGCTACATTCCCTCCAGATGGAAACGTTTAATCTAATCTATACCCCATTTTCTACACTGCTCATGACAAGCCTTTCAAGGCATTTAAGAGAGAGGAGTCAGGGAAAAGTATTCTGGGAGAGTTTCTAAATATTTACACTCCCTGCAACTCCAGAAAGAGCAGGGGAATGTTTGGCATGTTACTTATGCTTTTTATTGCCAAAAAACAGGAGAAATACGCTCCTTTCTTTTGCACTACTTTGAGTCCAGTAGTGTTCATACGGAAGCCTTGTAAGCAGTGGAAGCAGGGATGGGTTCAACACTTGATGCACCATTTTTGCAAATCTCTATTTTGCCCTGTGAATTTTCCACCAGTGAAATCAGAGCACAGAGACTGAAACACTAGAGTCTCCTCTCTCCCATTTATTGACTCTGGGTTACAGGCCTGAAGGTCCAGAAGGAGATGAAAATCATTGTCTCATATACCAGCAGCATTTTTAGGGAGAAAGGAGCCTGAGACGGTCTGGGAATATGGGAAGGAAATTCCAAACTGCCAGTCCTTGTTTCAAGATATTGGCCTAAACCCAGATGACACTGTATTTTTCTTCACTTTTCCTGCTTCTGGTGAAGTGTCACTATGCTTCCTATTGCAGACTTCATTTCAAGGCATCCACATCTTACTCGGTACTGCAGAGGTTCATAGGAACCCACATCAGGTTTGCAGCGAGGGCCTCAGGCTCCCAGGTGAGGGCTAGGTGAAGCAATGCTAAGCTTCCCTGTTATTGACTTCTGGGACACCTTGCCAGACAATAATGCAGCTTTTATAAAACTACTGTTTTCAAAGCACAGATTTAAGTTACCTAATCATTAACATAACATATTACACCAGTCACACGAAAATCCATGCTTGGAACTACCAGGATTCTACACAGAAGATTAAATCAATAGTTAAGAACCAAGAATTAAATCAGTTGTTAACTATACTGTGGGCAGTTTCAGTCTTCACATCAGTGAGAGGACAGACTGTTGTTGGAGAGGGCCCAGACAGGTACAACTAAAATGACTGAGGAGATGAAGCAGCTGTTTTGTGCAGAAAGGTTAAACAGGTTAGAGTTGGAGTAAAGATGCCTGAGGGGAGACAAGGGAGAGATTTACAAAATCCTGAAGTGGCCAGATAAGGTGGATGAAGAGCTGTTCTTCCTCAAATGCTGGTATATAGGGAACTTCTATAAATGGCCGCTCTGGGATGCATGGTTCCTTCCTGAAACATTCAACAGCTCAAGCTTGAAACCTGATGAATTCAGAGAGAAAAAGTGGGATCAGAAGCATGTATCATCTCTGAAAAAAACCCTGTAATTCAAAATAGAGTTCGATATGCAAAATATTATTTTTGCTTTAAAATCCAATGTAAAAATTAGGCATCTTGTTTTCTGAAAGCAGTGATGTGTTTTGATAACTAAAGACATGATGCATGAACTATGAAAGTAAGCATCATCCAAAAGAAAGATCATTTGAGGGTAACTGGTAGTTCACATCTTCTTGAGGAGTAAGAAAACTGAGCTAAGAAAGGACAAAAGAAAAACAGCCCTGCTAATTACTGGAAGCTGCTCTTTTTTAAGCAGTCAGTGACATTTTCTGATAATGTTCACTTTGATCCTAACAAAGATAATCATCTGTACCCTAACCTGACAGGCAATGCGTTAAGCTGTGCATTTAGTTTTCCACTCCCTTGTTAGCTGAAGCCTACAGAGGCCAATTATATTATCTATACCAGCATCAAACACAACATGGCCCATCGATTGGTGTGCTAGTGGTTATAAACACCAAACTATACTTTGAATAATGACTGTGCTGTGAAGTTGTGTTTCCACTTTACTTGAACTGGTTTTGAGTAGAAACACATTGTAACTTGCAATGCTGATACTTTCTCAGGAGTATTACTGGTAACTACGGGAAGCCAGCTGTGTTGTGCTTCCTTCTCTAACTACAAAAGGTCAAATAATTCATCATATATGATTTTTTTCAGTTCTTGTAATTTTTTTGACGACATGATTAAGCATGATCTACAGTCCATTCATTAAAGCCATTATATAAATAATAAATATAGTAGTTTCTCAATGTTTGATAAAGCTGCTAAAAATTTCTGTTTGGAAAAATTAAAAACAGAGCACACTGCTCTCAGGAAAAAGATATTGACTTTCCATCCACCTGTGAAAACTTTATAATCATCTGTTCCACAACTGCATTTCAAATAATTTCAATGTTAAAAAGAACTCAGTTTTTGAGCAAAGACAGAAGCACCGCAAGACCAGAGAACAGGAAATTGAATGCTTCAGTGAAGAGCGATTAAGGTTAAAAGAGACATCCCTGATAGCATATTAGGGATAGTGATAGATGAACGTTGTCATATTTTTACACATGGCATTTCTTTTCATCGTAAGAGAGTTCTAGAAATTAAAGCAATGTTTTAAAATGAAGCCACTTGACTTTTATAGTACTGGTTATTGTTAGTTTTCTACCTGAAATACACATGACATTTTAAAAATGAGACTGAAAATGAGTCTTTCAATAAGAGAAAGAGAGTATTTCTAAGAACATTTAAAATACAGCTGCAAAAAAATTGTTTTGGAAAACTTTTATTTATCTTAACTTTCCTACTTGACTCAATCCTGAAAAATCTTACGTATCAAAGTGATGCTGCCATATGTTTCTGTCACAGTGAACAGGGACTTTGGAAACTGTCTCTAGGAAGGATAATTAAAGGAGCCTGGGTAGTTGAGTCTTCACACAAAAGCCAATGTGTTAAACAGGAACATGAAAGAGAGTCATAGAGTACCAGGTTGGAAGGGACCTCAAGGATCATCTTGTCCAACCTTTCCTGGCAAAAGCACGATCTAGACAAGATGGCCCTGCACCCTGTCCATCTGTATCTTGAAAGTGTCCAGTGTTGGTGAATCCACCATTTCTCTGGGGAGATTAGTCCAATGGCTGGTTGTTCTCATTCTGAAAAATTTTCCTTTTGTGTCCAATCACAATTACACAGGAGTGACTTGTACCCATTACCCCTCATCTTTCCCATGTGACTCCTTCTAACAAGAGGTCTCTGTCTTCTTTATAAAGGATGTCCTTCCAACTGCTAAAATGAACATCGTCACAGAAACTTATTTCATGTTTGGGAGTACAGAAGAGGGGCTGACAGACCCAGTAGCCTGACAGTATCCAAAGACTTCAAAGCAGCTAGTCAAAAAATGTGCAAGCGACAAGTTCAAAGGAAAACATCATTCTTGTAGCAAAGTAGATTAATTTGCAAAATTTTGAGTCCAGGCTAGAAGAGGAGCCTTTATGCAAACACTCTTTATTCCCCTTGTCCAAAACCGAAAAGGTTAATGTCACCCTCTACTAAAAACATACAAGAAATGGTAGAAGAGGTTGGATGACTTTAGCCAACCTGTTATGAAGACTTTCACAATGGAATGGTGCCGTGTGTGCTGCTTCCTGCTTTTGCCTGTATTCATGTCCTTTAACAACAAAAGATAATTAAATACTGAACACAAGGTGCAAGAGAATGAAACATCTACCAAGTGGGATGAAAGATTTATTACAGGAACTTACAGAGAGAGATCTTTGATTACAGGCATCCTTGAGAATCCTTGCAAAAGAGCGAAAGGGCAAGATGTTAAGCCATAAATCCCAAATGACTATTATATTCTATTAAAAGAGACACTTGCTAACATAGTTTGACTAAACTAAGCTCTCGTGGCCTTCACAAGGTTAAAGAGCCCAATCAAGGATTGTCTGTAAGCCCACTTGCAATTTCTTTACAGGGGTTGTCATGTCAAGACAAAAGGAAGTTTTCAGATATTTAAAGGCAGGTACTCCTGAGCACAGGCAGTGAGGAGCCTCTGTCCAGAGCAATCCTGGACTAATTGCTCTGGAAGATAATAGTGTGCATTCGAACAGGATGCTTTGACTTTGTAATGCCTGGACAAGGATTTGTTCATACTTTGGGTCCCATAGAGGTACCAATTCACTACATAAAGCATGTAGTTGTAATTGGCCCACACATATGCTGCAGGTTTTCAGACTGCCAGTCAGGCCTCTACAGTGCTCTACCCAGAAGTGTTATACCCAGTACTTAAGACAGATTAAATCCATTAAAACACAGGCTCAGTCATGCAATGGAAGTACAGCTGTGGCAAACAGTTCTCAAGCACTGTCATCTGTGTCTCATCACTGCGTTGCATTGCACTCAGTTGCACAATCATTGGGTCCCAAATTACTTTCAGTTCCAGTTCCTTCTGGTGTATTTTTTTTCCTCACTGAAATGTCACCTTTTCTCCTTGTTCCTTTCCTGATCTGTTCTCCTTTTGATATACTTTCAACATCTACCCTTCTACACCATAGGAGGCCTTCTCAGGATGAGCAGGGTCTGATTATACGGCACTTAGATCTCCCCTTACTCACACTAGCTCTTAAAAAATAGGTGGTAATTTGGAGCCACCTGCTTGGCAGTTTTTCCACCTATGTGGTAGTTCAGTTTGTCACAATGCGAGATGATGGTAGGAATAGGCCATAAAAATCCTTGGAAGTGAAGACAAGCAGCTTACATTTGATATACAGATGAGAAAGCTTGAGGACAGAATCAAAGAGAGGGGCTGCATGGTCAGTGCTGCAGACCCAGGGAGAGACCTTTGCTGTAGTCAAGGCTGCTTTTGTCAAAGGAAGGGAAGGCTGCAGCAATTGAGATGGGAGGTGATCAGAGCCGTGTGATGTGGTTTAGCTCTGGAAATGAACAAGAAAACCTAAAGGTGAGAAACTTCACTTAGGAAGGATCAGCAAAATTTAAAGAGAGTGTTGATGTAAGGACCAAAAAATGGGGATTAAGTGTTATGCATTTGCTAGGTATAACAATTTATCAAGAATAATGAAAATACTGCAGATCCACAGACTGATGGTGTTATAAACATACAGGCTGAATCTCTTTCACCTCCCCTTTTTCTCCACCTGGTTAACTCTCTTCATTTTACCCTCTGCTTTTGAATTCTACAGTCTGGGGACAAGCAGCAAGATCAAAATGAGAAATAGACTCATTCTTAATTCTGGGTATAAAAATCCACTACTTAACACTGTGGCTTCAATGGTGTTTCTTCAGAGTTTTAAGAATAAGCAACAGATAAAAAAATGTACACTGTTTACCTTTTTAAAATTTTTGGTATATTTTAACATATTAGAATAGGATGACGATGTACAGTCAAAATGTTTTAACTTCAGTGATAACTATAGTATGAAATTATGTCTGTTTCTTGTCAATCCATCATTATAATATAGCTTCAAGATGAAAGAGAAAGTGAAAGAAAAGGAAAAGAGGAAATAAAAGGAGAAAAGAGAAGGAGGGAAAGGGGGAAAAGGAAAAAAACCCTCCTAGTCAGCTGCAGGTGGCAGGCTTTATATGCTCTAGATGCTACTGCATCTTATGTACTGAGGGTAAGTATTACAGCCCACACAGAAATTTCAGGAAAATTGCAGGCTGCTACATAATCAATTTTTTCAGAGTAGGATGTAGCTTAATCTAATTACAGACTGCTGAATTCAAGTATTGGCTTTTATGCATCCTGTTTATTGTACACTTGCCAATTATGGCTAATAGAGATAGACAGGTGAGGTTCAAAGGAATAACTTGGAGAGTTAAAATGGGAATCACCCAAATTAGCAGAACTTTATGGCCAAATCATGATGCCAAAGAAGTCAAAGACAGCTTTGTTTAAAAAGCCAGTGTGTTTAAAGACTGGGCAAACAAGTGTTGCCTAAATAAGAATGGAAATCACTGAGTTTATTTAAATCCTGGTTTCATTTAAGTCAAAAGGATTTTTGCCTTTTCCCCAGCAAGTTCAGGTTGCTACCCATCTGGTTTTTGTTCTTCCTGAATATAACTGAAATGTGTAACGCATTCTGTAACTCTGCGTGATGCCTGGAAGAATACACACAATGTACGTGTAAATACACCCATCTGTTTTCCTGAGCGACCTGGCCTGGTGTTCTCTGAGCTTTTAAAAACAATGTAAGCAAGATTTAGGCAAGATCATTGAGATGCATCCCCTTAAGATTAATGGGTTATTGTTGCAGCACTTGTTTCTCTCCCAGGTGAGACTGAAACCCAGAATATTCTTGATGTTTATTAAAATTTCTGTGGTGCTCCTCCTAAGATTAGGATTGTTAACTTCAGCATTAATTTTTGTGTCCTGGCTAAGTTCCCACTGAAGTGAAAGATTTTTCTAGATTCCTCTTTCACTTCATGGTGTATGTTGCTGAGCAAGTTGCTGTGCACCACTAAGCAACTACTGGGATTCCTCTTATGGTGCCTGCATGCTAATGTCAATAGAGGTCTCTTCCATACCTCTGCCACAGTTTCCCTATTCAGAGACTGAATAAAGGTATGTGAAATTTTTAATTGCTTGGGAAGGAAGATAAAGAAATCTGTGAAGAGCATCTTGATCCCACTGAACGTCAACAAGGGTGAATTTTCCACTTTAGGCTTCATTTAGATGCTTTCAGAAATGTATCAGTAGCCTACTAGTTTAAATTTAAAGCTATGTCTGTATTAGCAGATAATATGAAACAATACAGGAGAAGCTGTTTATGGAGGCAAGTGGAGCCGAAGACACTACATCTTCATTGGGTAACAGCTCAGGAGTGTTAGTTCACAACAGATACAGCCCAGTTTGTCAGTCTGAGCAGCCCTCCATAGGACCAGCCATCAGGTCAGACACTTGTGTCCTCGTTGAGGTTTGGAGTGTGTTTGGTACTCAATAGGGTGGCAACTTCCAGTGTAGCCTCTCCAGAAAGGATGTTGCTAACACTCACCCAAACCTCCCTGAAAACCAAACCAAAGCACATTATGTGGGGACAGCTGGGGAGTTCACTTCAGGAGTGCATGTTTGGCCCAAACCTGAATGCTAGAGTAGCTGCAGCCTGTCAGCCACGACTCTACATTCAAAGCACTGAGAACTGACACAGCTCGTTCTCTTTCTCAGAGGATAAAAAAGGCACTACAGAGATTTGTTTCTATTTCTTACTCTTTGTGGTGATGCTTCAGCAAATGCTTTTGTGTAAAGTTCTTAATTACAATAATCCTTAAGTTAATGTAACACACTCCCCTGTTTTCAAATAACCTGTTCTGTTTTGAGCAAGATGAGGAGATTTTTAAAAATAGGTTTTCTATTATTTTTCTACTTTTATAAACTGTTATGAGATTTAGCTAAAATTATACGAGAATTATGAATTGCAATTAGAGAAACTATTTGATCTCATCGCTCCATAGATATATCAAAGGCTGACAGCTCAAGCTGAAAAATATACTGCTATCTGATAACTATTTCAGTCAAAAGTTAAAATGTAAATATTTCTCATTCTTTTTCATTATTTCTGTCATAGCTTAATGTCTAAAGAAAGCAGTGCTATAAATAGCAGGTAAGAATGTCTTTCTCTGTAAGAATTTTTCCCTTAAAAAGTAATATTTAATTCTTACTGTTTTTATCTGCAAAAACTTGGAGTAGAAATCCTGACCTTTGTTATACACTGTAAGTCCGAAGTAATTCTGTTAAAGGAACTCCCTTGGAGTAATTCTGGTTTGACACTAATGTAATCAAGACCATCACATCTTGACTGTTAATGAAATCAGAAGAATTAAGAACTGATAGAAAAAGCAGAGTGCAGCACTGTTTCCGTACAAACAAGCATGCATTTACTTACATTCTCGTATTTAACCCTTTTTTTTTCTTTAAAAACTTTAGATATAAAAAGCCACCACACAAGTGCATCAAGGAGGGTATAAAGATGACACTGACTTCTTAGTCAGGAAAATGTCTGAGGAAATCAAGAGAATAGTCTTTGTAAAGAAGAAAAAGGACTCCACAAACCACAGAAACAAGCTTTTATTCCTCAGGTCGGAAAAGAAGTTAAGAGACCCACGTGAGAAAGGAGAAAAGCACCTTAGTTTACGTCAGCCAAGGGGGAACTCCTTAGCAGTGACCGGCAGATCATGCAGCAGGACTACAGGCCCGTTTGGAAATGTTGTTCCTCACTGATTTTATCCCAGGACTATGGCTGCTGATCAGCTTGATGAGTCTCACACTACTCAGGGGTGAAAAACTGTTTATTTTCCCCTCCACCCAGCTTTTAGTGCCCTATAAACTGTGCAGCACCTGACCTGTTTCTTCTAAGCTCTATTGAGTTAAAATCAAAGAAAGCTTACTGCCAGCTTGCTGCGTATACATGTGAAGACAGAATGAAATACATATAAAAACGCATTGTTTAGAAACGCTACCACAGTCATTTCTAAACAAGTTCAAATTAGTATTTCTCACAGCTGGTTTAGTGACATATTAATCTCTTTTTTACTAGCGCAATACCTGGTCCTGATTTCAAAACACATTAAGTGCCCCATTGGCTTCTGTCACAACCGTGTGACTATAGAGTACTACAGAGATGATACCAAATCAGGTCACTAAACTAAAAGCTAGTATTAAAAACAAATATATATATATGTAGATATAATAATTAACGTGTATCAACTGTAAGGTCACTGATAGCAGATTTTTTTCTTATTATTTTTATCACAGGGCTTCTTTTAAAGCAACCCATTACATTTAACAATCCTATATTAACTCATTATTGGAAAATTAAAGGCTTTCCAGTAATTTTTCCAAGAATTTTGTTCTAACCAAGAATTACTACACTGGTATCAAACTTCTGTCAATTCAAGGAGAGAAATTAGTTCTGCAGGGTGCAAAACTTCTTTCTTATAAACAATTCAGCATTCAAGGAGTTTTCTATGTATACCTTCATGGGATGTGTGCAGGAACATGTTTCATTTTTACAGAACCCTGCAATTTAGCTCTTACTAAATTCTAGAGACTCTTTCCACCTAGGGAAGAAAAACAGCAGCTCTAGAAACTTCCAGTCGGTTAGCAGTCCAGTTAGGACCATCGAAGGTCCACCTTGACCCCCTCGGCCTGTAGATCAGGGAATTTGGTGGAGCCCATCAAAGTGTCCTCTGTGCCAGTGAGTCTGGGATTCCTACCGCTGGCAGACCTGGTACAGGAAGCGTAGTGGGAGAGGGTGAATACTCAGACAGGATGAGTTTCACAGTTCAGACAGTCCCGAATGTGCTTAACTCCGCAGTCAGGAAACCTCAGTAAGTGGGAGGGAAAGGCCATGGCTATGCTGCCTGCTCCGTTGCTGTCACCAGTTTGCCTGAGGCAGGGCCAAACCAGGGGACAAACTGTCTCTTCAAATCAGCCCCTTTTCTATTCCAGCAGAAGAGAGGTTAAGGAGAGAGATAAAAGGAACACGCAAAGTAAGTGGAGGAGGCCTCAGCTGAGTTTTGGAAACTGAAACTATTTTAATAACAACAGAAAAATATTTCATGCAACAAAAAATCAACAAGAGATTAACAAATAAATATAAGGTTCAAGGATCTGGTGTGGTGAGGGTTAAACCACGGGCAAACGGTGGTTTAACAGTGGAAGCAGGCAGTGGCAGCGTGACGCGCCCCGGGGGCACAGCGGCAGGAGGAATTTGTGGCAGGCAGCAGCAAGCAGCAAACAGGATTTCTGGTCAGCAGCAGCCAGTCCCCCCAGCAGCAACTGTAGCAACGCGGGTGACTTCAGGGAGACAGCAGCAGCCAGGAGCAAGCAAGCAGCAGCCAGCAAATCGCCCCACAGAGCAGCAGACAGTAACAGCCCCGTCCTCCACAGAACAGCAACAACTCCCCTCCCCTCACGACAGACAAAACGGCTGCTACCACAGCAGCCGCAGCA
>NW_010420261.1:20011-35995 GCF_000710305.1 Buceros rhinoceros silvestris
CACCGCACCAGCTGCAGCAGCTGTAACAGCGACTCCAGCAGGGGCAGGGCGCAAAGGGCCAGGGCAGGAGCTCTGTCGCTCTCTGTACACAGTTTCTTACAGAGACATCGTCCTGCCAAGGAGCTCCACAGCCAGTGAGGTACAGTGACGTGCAGGGGGAACACAAGGCGCATATGAAACACACCTTCGTTGGTGTATTTCATATGTCAGTCAAACTGGTTTTATATTACACCAGGACTGCTGCACATGCAGAGCTACTTACCTTGAATATTAAGTGCAAGCCCACAATCTGAAGAAAGCAAGTACTACAGTTAGGGTTACCTTCAATCGTGGCTCACAATGGCAGTTCAATTCTTTTTGGACTCTCCTACCCTTGAAAAGCCATGAAAATGATATTTTCTGACCCAACACCTCTCTTACTGTGCCTTCCCTAAACAAGCGGAGGTAGAATTTCACAAATTATCTAAATCTTGCTTAAAATAATGGGCTCCTTGCTATCCAACAGCCTGCAAGGACCCATTGAAGGATAAGGAATGGCATAACAATTATATTCACATGTGAAAATCTTCCTGAATGATCAGCAAAAGCACAAAATGATACCATGCTCAAAAAGACAGGGACATAATCTGCCAGAAAACCTGGATAGACATCAGGGGTTTCCCCAGTCATGTGTGTTAGCCTGCAGAGCATTTATTGGCATGTCAGAGCATAGCTCCAGGAAATCCATGGGCATCCCTCCTACCCTGCACAAGCCTCTGATGGAATGTTATCTGTGCTCCTCTTCTCTCTTTCTGCCACTCTGCTTAATCAAGGAGAGTGTCTTTCCCCTTATTTCTAGGGAAGAAGCTCACATCCCTGCTCCCAACAGGAGTCATTGATTTCCCTACCGATGTTTTGTAAATGTTGCCGCTTGCACAGTGACAAAGCTGGCAGGATGAGGCCATGCCCTGTTCAGTAAACTTGGGACCTGGGTTTTTAGAAACACTGCAAGCATTTTACATCTCTCTCACAAAATTAAACCCTTGAATTATGTCATCAGATTTCCTAACCGAAAATACTGAAATATAGTCTATGAGATAAAACGACTTTCCAATTTGCACAGACCACACAAGGTTTATGCTCTTTAAGCTATTTCTGGAAATAAATAAATATAAAAATGATAAAATAAATAAAATGTCAAACAACATGGCAGATTCAGAAGCAGCCAAGACCAGATGTGGACCATCACAGCACTGATAATGAACACACACGTCTGACCAAGAGGTCTGCCTTGCAGGCGATATGTACCTTTTCTGACAGTGTTGACACATATTATCTCAAAACTGACATGAAATCATAATGCAGCCAAGCTCTAAAAGAGCTAGGGAGAAAACTCTGTAATAATAGTATTTTGGTCTTACTGCTTAGCAGTTAAAATAACCACCTTCTCTGTTTGATACCCCGCTACCAACAGAGCAGTAAAGCTTCAGTGTAGCTGCCTGCTGTAAAATCTAATTGACTGTTGTCCAAACACTGGATCTAATGTGACATGCCCCACGCTTGTCTTTTGTCCATTTACTGCAGTGCTTGAGATGTGTTGTAGTGATTTACTGAACGAGGTGCTCCTGCTTATTGTCTATGATTTACTCTGCAGCCATGCAGAAAATAGCAGGACTGACAGATTTCAAGGGAAGTTTGTCAGTTATTACCCCCATGGGTTAGTCAGCAAAATCTTCTGGTTGGTGATAAGCAATTCCCAGAGGAAAACTATTTTGTTTTTATTCTGGATTTTATTTTCTTATCCCCTAATGCTTCTAAAAAAGATGCTCCTTTAAAGGTTTTAAATGAAATTTTTATTGTCTCACATAGTGTGTAATTCACATTCTCCATAAAAGTGCTGAATGCTAACCAGAAGTATTAGATTAGAATTTTAAAAAGCTATACTTAAAATAACCTACCAAGGCATTTAGAAACATAGCAAAAAGTATAAATACTGAGAAAAGTGGAAAAAAGGACAGCAAATATATAGCGTGTTGTAAAGTGTCAGCTTTTAGTGGAGTAGCATAAAGACCTGATTGCCATTTGCATAGAATTGCAGAATGAGCTACTACAGGGGAACAAAGTGAAATATTAATATTTGGATTTGAGCTAAGCTGCTCTCCCACACTGGGTCAAAGTGGTATGACATTCCTTTACCACTCAGGTGCAAGTATTTACTGGGGGCTTTATATGAGCTTTTCTAGAGACTGCAGCCAGCAGCACTTGTATTCAGGAAAGGAGCGAGAAGAACATTTTAAGGTTGCTAGTGATTCAAGATCAAAGTCCTAAAGGACCAACATTCCATGTCAGATCCAAGGTCTGTCTACAGACCAGTGCCATGAACCAGGCAAAGAATGCACATGATAGGGCAATATATCATCATTATCCCAATACAGATTTCCAGCTTCTTGTAAGCAGTATTTTCAGAAGACAGCATTGCCCAGGATTGTCAAAGAAATGCATCTACTGTTCTTCCACGAGAAACAGACTCCCAAATCCCCAGCCTGGTCCTTTGTTAGTAATTGTAATAGCAATTTACCTTTTGAGAGTTCTCAGAAATGCCAGACCCCTGGGCTATGCACTGCCCAGGAGAGACAACTATTCCCAAAAGAGGCTTTAACGTCATTTACAGGAAGGTCAGACCCATATGGGAGAACACAATATACTAGCAGCACTCTCCAAGAAGCACGCATATATCACAATTTAAAAAAAAATTGTTAAATAGATATTAGAATATTCAGCTTTATTATATCTTATATCGTGTTACCTTAAATGTGTCCCAGGGCAGTTTAAGTTAAAAGTAAACATAATCCTGGAAAAAAGCATTAAGGAAAGCACATCGTAAGGAAAGAAAAGAAAGGCATAAAAGCTAAAGCTTGAACAAAGCTGTAGGAAGACACCTAAGAACAGAATAAACTGTGTTAGGGTGAGAGAAACATTAAAAGAAGGTTTTGAAAATATAATATGTTGCTAGTGGCAGTGTCACTACACTTTTGATGATCTAAGAGAAAAAGTTTAGAGTAGTGTGGTGGTGCATCCCCCTGGGCCACGAAGTGATGTCAGGAACAGCCAAAATTGTGTTCTTGTTTTGGCTACATGTGCAGTGAGTTTGGACATCTGTTACTTTCCTGTCCAAGCTAAGGTACAGTGAGTTGGGGTGATTGGTTCTCCCTCACTGAACCCAAAAGTTCTGCCACCTGAATGTGAGTTAGGACGATTCAGTGATTCCTAACCATACCTGAATTTCCTGTTGTCTGGGAAACTCCCTCTGTCTGGATGTACCCAAGCCTGGAAAGAGCCAGAAATACCTGACAAAATCATGGCCATATACAGAAAAGAACAATGACCAAAGTCAATCATCTTGCAATCCTGTAAATAGTGATACTAAGTGAGACTCTAACCAAGTGTGATGGGTGCATCATCCCCTTGACCAGACTTGTCGTGGTTTGGTGCATGCTCTGGAGGAGGCAAAGGTATGAAACATAGTCAAGCCAATAGCTCCTCTAGTTTCAATCTGTTCTGAACACCCACAATGGAGCAGAGAGATCAGTAAACACCAATAGAACTGAGTTTGGAACACCAGTCTTGTGATTAACTCATAAATAACAGGCAGCTTTTCCAAATCTCTTTTATCATAGAACAAAGAAAGCTGTAGGTAGAAGGAGTCTCATGCCTACCTTTCCATCGCATGTCATTTGACTATGTGCCAACCACTTTATCCCATAAAATGACAGCCTAAGCAAGTCCCCATGGTACTCTCCAGAATCACAGCAGGCTGTGGCTTGGAATCTGGCGTCTCAGAGCTGGGACGCCTCTCTGGGTAGATTTTCCATAGGTACCAAAGCTTTCAAGTCAGGTATGTCCCTACTCAGTGCCAAACAAACAATTCCTGAGACAGGCACTGTTCAGCTGCCAGTCGAGGCCTTCCTCTGGGGCAAATTTTCCCTGGGATTCTTCTCCTGCCCAAGCCTACAGGAGAACAGCTTTACCAGGATTTTGCAGATGGTCTGCATGTGTAGGCACAACCTACTGGAGACATGGACACCATACAGTACATGCACAGGAGGCTCAAGATGCCTTAGAAACACCAGACATTTTTTATATGAGTGGCAGAGCTGATGTGTCTGAGATTTCCAGATATCTAGCAGCATATCCTGAATAGAGGCAGATGGATTTCCAGGTGTTAGGTACTCAGAAAAATTACTTCATCCTCCAATTCCAATCAGATAAATTCCCAAGCAGGCAATTTTACTGTCCTGGGGAAATCCAGATGTAAAGTTAGAAGACTGGATTACATAAAAACCTCTCAATTATTTAGAAGTCCTTGCTTGGACACCATTCTTATTACGAAGTATTAGAAGCCTGTGGAGTCTTAAATCTGAAATTTAATTCCAATTATCTTAAATAAGAATAGTTTCAAGTGGATTCCAGCAGTTCAGGAAATGTTAGCTTAGGACAATATATCCAGGGAGAGAAAAAGAACTGGAGTGCTTCTTGAATTTATTAGAAATCCGTATAGCTGTGGAAATTTGAAATACAAATCTTCAGAGATATTTACATTAGAACTGAGGCAGCAGTAATGCTGAAAGGGTCCCACCACCCCAAGATGACAAAAAAAAAAAAAAAGGAAAATAAATTAGCTCTGTGATAGACCCAGTGGTAAATCTATGGAGAACACAAAGATATGCTGCTAGTTTTATGTTAATTGTTAATATTTTTGTTTTGCTGCCTTGCTTTGTGATGTTTATGAAGAAGTAATTAAGTCAAGTCACATCCAGGGCCGAGGAATGTGGTGACTGAAGAGCTCTGTGATTCTTTGCCTTGTGTAGCCATTCAGAAATAAAGGAGTCAATGCACACAAGTGAGGCATGAAAGCCAGGAGAAGGGGAAGATATATCCCTCAGCTGTGAATATCTAGCAATGAACTTCTCCCAAATGTGCGTCAGAGGCATTATGACACCCAGACTTTGTTATGAGACACAAAGAGAAGAAACAAGAAAGGAATCTCAGCTGATGTTAGTCACATAAAGGCTAAGATCCCTTAGCAGCCAGAGGGAAGTTTATTCAGGATAGGTGCCTAAAGTAGGTGGAATAACTTAAAGTCAGTAAGATAAATCTCGCACATGATGACAAAATTCTGGAGAAGGTCAAGTTGGGGCAAGACACAAACACTTGAATTTTTTAATAGTTTTATTCCCAGTTGCTACCATTAGTTTCCAGAAGGAAGGCAGAGATGAACAGGAAAGAAAAATGATTACTTAAAAATTATCTGAGCAAAAGATTTCAAGACTGTGTTTCAACATCTTCTAATAAGAAATAATAATGTTGGGAATGATTCTGTGAGGGTGGCATTATCAAGGAAAAAAAAAGAAAAATAAAAAAAATAACAACTACAGGAATAATTTTGATGAAGACTAAAGCACAGGCAAATTCAAGCATGAAAAGTTGAAGTTAATTAGGAATTATTATTTTACTTTCTACTCACTCTCTTTCCAGAATGCCTTTCCAGAAATAATGCTATTTTTAAGGATTGAAGGTAAAGGAGGCCAAAAAGACTATGTCCTTTACCGCAATTATTTCTTTAGAAATATTTAAGTCATGTTTACAGAAGAAATATAAAAGAGGGCTGAATATAAAGGCAGGAAAAATATTAATTTTTAATTATGAGACTAGTAACGATGGAATAAGGAATGTCGGAGTCTCTGGGAGTATATTTGGCAGAACTGAACTCATCAGGTGTAGAGAAATGCATTTGCAAGTGTCTGACATGAGAAACAAAAGATGAACAAATTTGACAAGAAATACAATAAAGATGATCAAAAAAAGGAGGAAAAAAAAAGATCCAGCTTTCTTTTATTAAGCAACAAAAGAAATCGAGGAAACATGAAACTATCTCAGACATGATACCAAAGCAGCAAAAGGGGTTGTAGGCTATCAGCTTAATCTATTTAAGGCTACTTCCTCAAGTGAAATTTTAAATGATTTGCAGCTAGCTCTGGCTGCAGGTGCTGCTGCCTTACTTGTCTCATTGGTAGCTACTAAAGGTAAAAAAAAACAAACAGAAAAATGCAGAATCACAGAATTATTATGATTGGAAGAGACCTTTAAGATCATCAAGTCCAGCTGTCAACCCAGCACTGCCAGGTCACCACTAAGCCGTGTTCCTCAGCACCACATCTATGCGTTTTTTAAACACCTCCAGGGATGGGGACTCTACCACTTTCCTGGGCAGCCTGTTCCAGTGCTTTACAACCCTTTCAGTAAAGAAGCTTTTCCTAATATCCAGCCTAAACTTTCCCTGGCACAACTTGAGGCCATTTCCTCTCGTCTCTACCTCACCACAATCTCCTTTCAGGTAGCTGTAGAGAGTAATGAGATCTGAACTGAGCCTCCTTTTCTCCAGGCTAAACAAACCCAGCACCCTCAGCCACTCCTCGTAAGACTTGGCTCTAGACTCTTCATCAGCTTCATTGCTCTTTTCTGGGCATGCTCCAGCACCTCAACATCCTTGTAGTGAGGGGACCAAAAATTTCTTTACAGAGATCCGTCTGTAAAGGCTTTCTACATTCAAAGAGATTGACAAACCCTCCTAACTTGTCATCATCTGAAAACTTACTGAGGGTGCACTTGATCCTCTCATCCAGATCATTGATAAAGATATTAAAGAGCACAGGTCCCAATACTGAGCACTGGGGAACACCACTCGTGACCGGCTGCCAACTGGATTGAACGCCATTCACCACCACTCTTTCTGCCTGGCCATTCAGCCAGGTTTATTTATATAGTGAAGAATAAACTCATCCAAGCCATGAGCAGCCAGTTTCTGCAGGAGAATGTTGTGGGAAATAGTGTCAAAAGCCGTAGTAAAGTCTAGGTAAACATGTTAAGTGACTTAAATTTAGATCATGACTGCTCATATCACATCATGTGATAACTAAGGACAAACAGAGTGGATTCCAAGTGCTGACAAATTCAGATTCTTCCAGACCTTCATTCTCTAAACATTTTACTGCTTCATAATAATGTCAGGTTGTTTAAATTGCCTTCTGTTTGTATACCTCTCACAGCACTTTGATCTTGGATGAGCACACCTTATTACTTTATATTTTGACATTTAAGGGTCAATTCTTAATTTTTCCCCTTCTCGTGCTCTTTATAGGTATAGGTACTCACCTACAGATGGTAATAGTCCCAAATGACCAAGACTCACGAATAAAATGCAGTTCATAAATAACTTCTGCAAAGTCAAGAACCAATTTATAAAATGATCTGGCTCCAGCAATTATAAATCACATGACAGTAAATTTGGAACTACCCTTTCAGAACTTCCTACCATGATACATCCACCATACCCATTTATGAATCTTGCATGTGCAAAATCTTTCCATGCAAGAGGAAAGTATGTCAGCAGTCACAAAAAGAGAGAAGTTGAAGTGTGCATCTTACCCATGCAGATGTGTGGAGATAAACTAAGGGGCTAGAGGAGCCATTAACTTTCTGGTCCAGTCCTACTGTAATGCAACAATGTTCCTGGCCTGCACCAAACTACATATATATTTTTATTTATAACAATTAAATAAAACAGGAAATTTGAAAATGCATGGCCAGGAAAATCCATCTTAACATATTTTGATTCCTGGATTTAATTTTAACTTTTTATTTTATTTTGCTTAAATTATATTAAATTGCACTTATGCAGCCAAATTCTCTTCAGATAATTCAGATAAATTGCGTTTTCATTTGTGTGATTTTGTAGGAAAATTATTCCCTACTTTGTTTGAAAAGTCCTTTAAAAAGAAGTTCTGTAATGCAGAAGCAGAACAAGAGGTAGATTCACAGGTTCTTGAAATCAACATAAAAAAACCTGTTAACTTTGCAGGGGGTGGGGCTTCTGGCAAAAACATGTATGTGAAGGAGTATTTTTTTTGTATCTGCTCACACTTTCAAGTATTCTGCAGTGGAGTACATTATCAATCAAACCCCAACAAGTGCCTCTGTGGTTGCTTGAGCTTGTCCCTGGCTTTGTGGTTCTCCATATCAGAAGAGTATGCTATTGCTCCTCCTCAGCCCACATGCCTGAGTGCCACAGGAAAGAGAGGAGAAAGAATTATATGTGCACAGCTAAGCTGTGTCTCAGAATAGCATTTGGATGTTGCCAGGATGACCACCAGAACATTGCCCTAAGAAGTTCTCTAGGACTTGTCAATGTATGCATGTCCTCTAGAACTACAGGTGGTAAAACTTTAGTCTAGGAGAACAAGGGCATCTGACCTGACAGAGCACTGACCTTGCCCAAATTTATGCCTACCAGAATTCTGTATTTTGTTATATAGGCCAGGCTGACAATCTTTTTTAAGGGCTTCTTTACTTCCTATTTGAAAAATCCTTTTTCAGTGAATCAGTCAAAAGAGGCTTAAGAAGGAGACTGTTCTCCAACAAATCAATTAGATCTTAAATGAAAGCTCTTTTGTGGTCTTCTTTTAAAAAAAAAAAACAAAAAACAAAAAACAAAAAAATCTAAGTAAAATACAGTTTACCTTTAATAAAACCACCACAAAGTAATTGTATTGTATAACAAAGGATATATCAATGTCCATAGTTATAGATTTTCTATAATAGCTAAAGTCACAATGATCCATGTGCTTTCACACAGGTTAGTTATTTCCTATTTTAGAAGAATAAAAAGAACAATTTAAATTTAATTATCCTTTTAAACTGCCATAAAATAGGGATTTAGACTTCCAAGAAATCATCTTCTTTAAATTCATCTCTGAACAGAGTGATAAAGCTGCGACGAAATGGAAAATTATTTTAGAACACAGTACCTATTATGGGTTATTGTGATCAGTAATCAGCCCATCAACATGAGAGCTTTTGGAGTTTGACCCATTTGAGGAACTGTGTATGAAACCCTGACCTCCGGTACCACCACTGTCATAGTTGCTTGTTCAGTCTGTGACTATTTCTAGAATTTCAGTTCCCAGACTCTAATTACTAAACAACCTTCAGGAAGAACCACTAACAACTAGTGTGGATAAACAAGTTAAAATAAAATAAGATCCACTAAGAGCATTTGCTCCAAATCCAAACTAA
This sequence comes from Buceros rhinoceros silvestris, assembly GCF_000710305.1. Classification (NCBI taxonomy): domain Eukaryota; kingdom Metazoa; phylum Chordata; class Aves; order Bucerotiformes; family Bucerotidae; genus Buceros; species Buceros rhinoceros. Next base: position 29,123 of record NW_010420261.1, read on the forward strand.
ACTTACACAACATCTCCAAGGTTCAAAGCCTTTGGCTAACTTTGCTTTGAACTATTTTTGTATGTTTCAGCTCTTTGAGCTCTGGAGATGAAAGTGTCAAAATACCACGAGTCAGCTTCCTCATACGAGATTTTCCATGAAATTTTGCAGACACAAGAGGCTCAGAAAGTTTAGGAAAGTTCCAATTAAGAGTTCATAGCTTGTCCGTTCTCCCTCTACAGCACTTGTTAGATGTGAACAATACGCACATGCACGCACACATGTGCACACACCCAGACTTCTCAGGCATTTAATGACATCAGAAATGGTCCTTGTAGAGTTTAATATTACTCAAGAGGAAGAAAATCGTTAGTAACATTTGCAGTGGAAATGGTCAATATCTAAAGAAAACAATTAAATAGAATCTAGTCTAAAATGTGGTCTAATATATTCCTTTGGTTTCTTTAAGCTCCAGTTTGAGAACGTACACTGTCCTTGTACTAAAGACTTTGTCTAACTAGAATGAAAGTACAATGTACCATGAATTTCAAGAATCCTTTTCTAAGGCAAACACACAGAAAATATACAGAATGATTGCCTCAGTGATAAAGAAATAATTGTATAAATAATAAATACCTGAACAGAGTCCCATTAAAAATAATTTACATTGAAACATTGTAATGGCCAAGAGTTCATCTGAAAGTAATGAATAATTGCTTGGCTTCAGCACATTCAATGACAAAATATCTGTTTTAGGAGAGCTAGAATGTAAATTTACGTATAGCATGTGTATTTATGACCTGTACTCCTCCTTCCTTGCCTATCTCAAAATTAGCCTATTAATTTGTACCAAATTGGTACCCTGTTAGCTTCAATTGTTCCCTCCGCTAGGCAAAAACGAGTTCCTGGGTTTTAACCCAACTCTAGCCAATAATTTTCACATAATGCACCAGCACTGAATCAATTATGGAGGCGATAATGTGAAGTACCTACCTGAAATACAGAAAGGTTGTTTTTGATGACCAGTGAGCTCCCTATCAATTGCTAATAGTCAATGAAATAGGCATTCATCCTCCAAAGACAAAATAGGGCACATTTTCTAAATTTCTGTACTTTTTTTTCCGAATTTCCAGCAAAATAAATAGAGTAAGACTGCTGAAATTATTTCTTTCCCATGCTTCCAAATCACGACGTTCGAGCTTTCAGATTATGTGGGTTCATATAGATACATTTGTGTTGATGGGCATAATTTCTGGTTTGCTGTTTCAGCTTAGTCCCAACCTTTCTACGTGAATGTCCTTGTACCTTGGTTCTCCACCTGTTAAATGGAAATAACATTTCCTTACCTAATACTACTATACTGCAAATATAAATTAGTGTCTCTATCTGAGATGCTATGGTGCTTACAATTGTGTAGGAAAGCAGAGACAAAATGTTGGTTTTATAGTTCTTTTAATTAAAAGTGCAGGCAGAAAAACTAATGGAGAACAAAGACACTAAAGTTTAGATCTAAGTTCTCTGATCTGTTTATTGCCTTTGGCTACGATCTTAGGGTCCATGTATGTAGGGAGCAAAGCAGGAGATACTTATATCTTACAACATACAAGCCCTCCTGACTATCTCAGAACAGTTCTCACATCTGAAGTGCTGTCTTCAGTGTCAATACAGGAAAAGATTTGTGGGATTATGTATTTCTTTTCAGAGGCATTCCTTCCTCTGAAACTGACTTCTAAATCTCTAAGTGTTAAGCAAGAGAATTTTCTCCACATTAGCTTACTAATACACTCCTAAGTACTTCACAGTCTTGAGAGACTAAGCAAACAAGCAAACACAGGGCTTTATAGGAGATCTGACTGAGGACCTTTGCTTCAGATATTCCAAAACCTTTTATATCCTGAGATTCTTGACCTACTTGATGCTGGAGTATGGAGGTTTTTTGCAGACAGTTTCAGTTTTTCTAAGCATGAAATGTCACTTCCCCATCAGGATGCCTTAGAGCAGGTCCAGCAAATGATAAAACTTTATTTAGGACTTCTGCTGCTGATAGAGGTCACAAAGCATTCAGACAACCATACTTAAAATGAAATAAATTTGCTTTTAAAATAAAGTAAAAGCAGCAGCTAACAGAAAGCCACATTACAGCATATTTTCAGTCAGTTCCTTCTGACATCTCTTTAGAGATCTGAGTTACACTTTCGACAAAATGAAGCGGACTGCAGACCGGAGTACTTTCGTTTCCAATTACCTAGTTGTGAAATACAATCTCATACACATACCTACTTTCAGGGGAAATATGCCTTATATACAATACTATTACAAGCCTGAAAGGAAGAAATAGTGAATTAGTCACCCCCAAACCCACTGTCACTCCAGAGGACTTTTGTGGCATTGTGTCTGGTCTCAGTCAAAAGCTAGTAATAAGCTGTATATAGTTCAGACTGTTGGCTTTTCAGGTATGTTAGTACTGTAAAATTTTATAATAGAGAAAATTTTATAATAGAGAAAAACGATACATTTCTTACTGAAAAATTAGAAATAGTCACCAAAGGGAAGGAGACAGTTGAGCATCTCATTGAAGCAAATTGTTGTTTACTAGTCAACAGAGGACAAATTCCAGCAGACAAATCATAGTTACATAACTATAGAAAGGAAATAATCTCTTTTTTTTCCTCTTAAATATGGTGTGAAGCCAGACTGTCTCTCCTAGAAGGATAAAACATAAGTTGCTCTGAAGGTAAAAGAATGCATGGTCTGGACCCTTGGAAGGTTTGATTGAAGAAAAAGAACAAAAAGCTAGGATATTCCACCAGAGGAGAGAGGTGGCAAACGTAAAGCCTGAAACTTGAATATAATCTTTACAAGACAAGAAACAATCCCTTTTAGAGAAGGAGAGGTCTTTCTGATCTAATCCCAGTGAAGTAAGCTAAACATAGCTTTTGTCTTATTTCTTCACCTATTTCTTCTATGAACATCTGTGACTGTGGTGTCTCTGATGTTATAAAATAAATTATTTCCTTTTTGTTTAACGGGTCCGTAGCAAATTTTGTCCAATTGATAACAAAGTAGGTTCCCATCTGAGCTTCAAAAGTAAAGAGCAGGCAACCAGTGTCAGGAGGTTCCCGGGTGTCTTCAGGTAATGATTGGTGGGATGTTGGAGGCTTTCTGACAATAAGCAAGATACTGAGATACATGCTTGAATGTTAAGGCCCAGAGGGAAAACGTGACAAAACATCAGTCCTAAATACCCTAACATCAAGACAACCAAAGTTTTAGATGCAGGGTGGGTAATAGACACAAGACAATGTCTGATGGTAAGGCAGAAATATGAGAAATGTATTTTTCAAGCATATAGTGGCTCTGGCAATATGTTGTACTTTTGTGTGTTAATTACAGACTGCAATTAGTTTCTAGCAAAAGAAGAAGTTAAATTTTCCATTGTACCACATGGCTCTTAAACTAAAGAATTTTAAGACCAGGAAAAAAATTACAAAATTGTAGCCGGGAGATTTCAGGGAGGAAGGTTCATGGAGAAACTGTATTTATTGTAGTTCTACTACACATTTCTTAGCTCACTGACGTTCCCTTCAGGCAGTAGAGAACTGCAGTAAGCCTTTTTTTACAGTATTGACAACTCCAAAGATTCAAGAATCATAAATTAAGCACAGACACTATGATTGACTTAAAAACATTTGGGTATTATTGTTTTTAAAAACATTTGGGTATCTTTATTTGCCTTTTCAGTATGGAAGCATTGGACTTCACTTGAGCCATACAAACTCTTCAGCATGACTAGAAGGCTAGAAATTTTGCTTTCTGAGATGAAATTTGAGCATTTCAAATAAACACAGGAGCTGGTTCAACACAGAATCCACTGGGCATCAGGAGACACATTGTAAAAATTACTGACATTGGCAAACACTGTTTTTAAAGCTATCTTTTTTTCACAGAGCCTCCAAGCACAGATGAATTCCCTCCTTCCCTTGGTAGCTTGTTCTACTGGCTAATTACTCTTGTAAAAGTTGGGTTTTCTTTTCACTTTTCATCTTGGTCCTTTTCCCAATCTAGGTGCCAACTGGGGCGTGGGGAGGGGGTTGTCTTGTTATGGCTTCATTCCATTAGATCCCTAAAATATTGAGATCCACGTCTAGTTTGGAAAAAAAAAACCCAACAAAAAAAAAACCCAAAAGCAATCTTTACAAATATTCTTTGTGCTGTTGTGAGCTTCTCTCTTCTGTTTGCCAGACATCTGTTTCTTGTAATGGACTGGGAGATGAGAGATGGGAGATGCTGTGTGCAGACCCCGAGGCAGCATAGCCAGTTTTTTTCTGCTGGTGAATCACACAGGTGCAGAGCACAAGTCTGACCACAGAAAGCCCAAGTTGTCAAACTGAGTCATCCACATGCATAAGTAACAACTACACCTCTCAACAGCAAGTGCTCTGAGCAGTGAATAAAGAAGGATATTATTCGGTGTGATTTACAATATATTCCAAATATTTAATCTTTTTTTTTCTTTCCTGGATCACAACCCCATATAATAAAACTGCTGCAATAAGTTCAGTTTCTTATGAGTATTTAGCCTAACCCTACTGGAAAGCAAGGCACGCACCCCACAGAAAAGCAAAATATTGTTAACCCAGTTCACATGGCATTCAGATATTACTGTAAAATACAAGTTAAGAACCCATAAACCAAGTTGTTATCATGCAGAATAGATTTTTAAAAATACCTTATAAATATAATCTCTTCCATATATCCAGAGGATATGGAGGAAGACAGCGAGATGATAACAAAGAAACCCAATCCTCTACAACTCACCCAAATGATTATATAAAATAGTTAATCAGATTTTTCACATAGGAACAGGTTCAGAGGACCGTCTTGTCTGAAATCATTCCGGAAGCAGGGGTGTGTTCTTCTTACTATTAGTAGCCCAGACAACTGCTTAAGGATTTAGAAGATAAAATGGTGCATTTTGTGTTCAACTTTTTTCTGTGGTTATTCCTTCATCAGGACTTCAAATATGTCAATGAAAGACAAAGTTACTTGTCAAGAAGACTAATGGAACAGCGGGATCCCCCCAAAAAGTTTCTTACTCACACACTCACATCCAGGAATTTGAATACCAAATATTCCAGTTTGTTTATTGGAAGGATAACAGTTTTGCAGCTATGGATCCTCAAAAGGCACATGGAGTTCCTAAAACATTCACAGCACATGAAGCAAAAGACTGATTAATACAGAAGATATTAATTGAGTTTTAGTTTTGGTTTTTTGGAGGTTGGTTGTTGGGTTTTTTTGCTAATAAGTTCTTCATATAATGCTATCTCAAAATCTCAAAGAACTTTTGATGCTTACGTGTTGGGAATATAACATGTGAGCTATAAGACCAAAAAGTAAATCTTTCAGTGCTTATGGTATAATTTAGGACAAAGAGAAATCCATGCATTGGAAAAATATGAAATGTGTTTACAATGGGTTTGCCTTTGTTTTTCAGAGGGAGAAACATGGCTTAGAACTAAAGTAAACATCTTCCAGGGGATTAAACAGCAACTACTAAGAAAGCAAGCCAATCATACTAAAATAATATGAAGAATCCAGAAAGTATGATTCAGCAAATAATTCAGATAACAAGAAATATTTTCTAGGATGCATAAGTGTAACTATTGCTTTGTCTCTTTCATCTGGCACATTCATTACTTGGAACATTGAGATTAAAGGACAAAATGTCCAATTTGTAGAGTGTAAGTTCATTGCTTCTGGTTCTATTTTAATTAGGTAATAGACATATAGAGGTTATGACCGTGATACATTTTTCCTGAAAGCCTCAGAAACCAAAGCCATAAAACGTAACAGTGTTGAATCCTTTTATCCATTAAAATCTAGCACATTCACATTTGTCATCTCGTATAGTTATGTACAAGTGCTTATGTCTTATGAATCCAGCTAATTTTTATCTTGGCTACTATATTCAGACGTGTCAGGTTCATCAGTCTATTAAACTGATGCCTAAGCAGCACCTAATATGGAAGTTCAGCTCCTGAGCAGGAGTTATGTGCTCATCAATGGGCCCAAATGGCACCAGGTATAAGTATACCAAAAAAAACCAAATCGCCAAGTAGCAGATAAAGAGAAAAGAAAGAAAAGAAAAATCTGAGTGGTAGCATCACGATCAAGTACAGACAGATCATTCAGTGTCACCAGGCACCATACATTCCTCTGTAATTATGAAAACATTATTTTTGTAGCTTTAAATCCCATGTGATTTGGCAGTGGTGCAGTGTATTTACTATTCTGGGAGTTCATAACATGGTCATTACACGGACAAACATCTGGCAATGCAAGAATGAGTTCCAAAATTTGTTTTCCTTCAATGCACTGATCCATTCAAGCCTTTCAAAAAGTTAATGTTGACTGCATTCTTTGGGAATATAGACAATAATTACTTCATAGATAGAAAATATGCTATTATTCTCTTCCTTCAGCTGTTAATTTGGCAGTTACCTTTCCTCCAAATACTCTTTTTTTAAAAAGCCATATATTAGAAATTGAATTCAGTAGAAAACTTACCACGTTTAAATTTTAAAGGAGGAAAGCACATGTTTATAATCTCTGAAGACTGTTGTGCATTTGAACCCAAAAATGATTAAGAATCAAATTTTATGAAACTATTATTCAACATTCCTGCCTCAGAAAAAGTAACAGCTCAAAATACAGAGACATATAAAATGGTATATACAGCTATCTGTCTTTTTTTTTTTGCTGTATCTTTTCTAGATTGTGATCAAACAGCCTATCAGACTTGCACTTCTGAGATTTATATTAGCTTCTTGTAAACTTAATAGCTGTCAGGAATTTGTGCTCTGTTGAGCTGTTTTATTATTACTAGCATTC
>NW_010420261.1:36073-54916 GCF_000710305.1 Buceros rhinoceros silvestris
AGATTTTTGGTAACTCACTTAATGCCATTTTGAAGAGGTTATTTTCTCCTAATATTATGGATATCTAAGTGAGACACATTTTCCATGCAGAATTTATGGTTTCAAAAGGCTTTTATTATAATACTGCATTGAAAGGCTACGTATGTCTTCCTACGGATGGCTTGATTCAGACATAGCAAAAAGTGCAAAGACGTGTTCATATTTGATCTTACTGGAACACTGAAAAATGTATCTAATTGGAGCACATGATTGGTCTCCCTGTCCCTATGTTTAAGCAGGTTATTTTGGACTAGGGACACAATCACCTCGGTGCTTCATTATGCTTCTGCCTATCTATAAACAGTCATAATAGCTGCATGAACACGGAAGAGAGATAAGTTTGTATTATGCAGTGCAGCACTATGTGGAACTCCCCAAACCAGCTTTGAAAATGCTGGCACGTTGGCACAAGATTGGCTTACTGCAAATTCTTTTATGCCAGCTAAAGGCATGGACCAGTTCAAGGAGAAGCCAGATGAGGTTGTGTTACAACGTAAGAGAGATTAGGGTGAGACCACAAAAACACCGTCATAAATAGTCTTCTTTGCTGGTTCTGTAATGTAGTAATGTAATGTCATACAGAGATACTGGTTTGTTTCCCAGAGTCAGGATAGAATCACAGAGTCAAATTTTGGCTGGGAAGGAACCTTTAGAGAACATCTACTCCAACCCATGGATAGCTATGATAGCAATGTTCTTGGAAATCAGTTCTGCTTTTCTCAATCATCTTAACTGCATTATAATCAGATTGCTTGATCTTGCAACCTTTATACTATGGTTTGTTTTGGTTTTGGTTTTGTTTTTTTTAACTGGGCTTACACACTGTTGCCTAATAGTGCCCAGTTGTGTAGCTTCCTGAGTTACAGGTCTGGTGTCTGACTTACAGCAACCCTTTCAAACCAAATCCAAAATACTCAAACACTACTCAGTGCTCTCATCTCTATGAGGCTATGAGGTATTTGCCTCTTTTCAAAAACACTTCCTCTGGTGCATTGAACAATTTCTTTCTTCCTTTTCCATATTTAGGTTGTTAGTGTCTCTAATGGCACCTGATGTCCGAAAACTTTATTTCTTTAGTATTCAGAATGGTCAGTACTGATTCTGCCTAACCATAAATCTTCTTATGCAGCAGAGGCAATGTTGTGTTACCCTGTAAATACTAGTCTGACCATAGGAGATATGAAAACCTTGACAGTCTGGGGAAGGAATGAGAAGAATTTAAACTACAGGTCAGTGTTCTGCAAAAACAGACAGGAGGAGACAAAACAGAAGAGTAAAAGACGAGCTAAGCAGTCTGAAGACTAGTAGAAATCAACGTCAATCACAATAAACTCTGATAACAGTTTCTTTGCCAAGCAGACCCCATATATGGGAGGGTTCCCACGAAAATCTTCAAATACTGTTTCTTCCACTATCGATAGGTTATGCCATACTCCATGAAACAGATCTTCTTAATCATGTTTAGAAATAGAATGAATATGTATGATTATTAGGGGAAAATACTGAATATGTATGTAATCGGGAGATATAAGCTTTGGCTGTGGTAGTATAGGGCGCACATGTTCAGAAGGAACGATCCCCGGTGTACCCAGATATGAACAATAAAGAAAATGCCTGCATTGGTATTAAGGAGTTTTTCTTCCGAATTTTCAGTAACAGCAACAGCATGCCATTTGTAGAATTCAAGCAGAAAGAGTAAACACAGTGTATTTTTTGCAGATAAGTCACTGTTCTCTTTCTGGCCACTGCAATATTGATCACTATAAGATACCTAGAAAGCCCCACTCATTGTTTAATCAAATTTCTTTAGCTCAGTAGCCACCCTGTTTTCTTGAGCCTGAAATTTTCCTGGAAGTTAAGGTCTGTAATAAATCTCACCATTCATGCCCTCTCTTCACTAATCATGATTTAGGACTGACCTGAGGCATAGGCAAAGCTGGCAATCACCCTGGTCAATAGGAGGAGTCAGCAAAATCATGGCACTTCAGGCATGATGGGCGTTAGGCTTCCACCCTTTGGCACTGGGCTCGGTGTCCAACCCCTTCTGCTGGTGGCTGGAACTCAGCAGGGCCCCATGGGCTTGACATCAGCACTCCAACAACACCCCCTGAGGGGGGCCAGACAAAACTCACAGCCTGAATGAAGCCCCCACCCCAGTTTGGGCAATCATACAGAGGAAGGATGACCAAAGAGGTGGTCCTGGAGGAGGAGATCTCTGTGGCCAATTGTGCTATCAGAGACGGTCACAGGCACGGGAGACCACAGACTGGGTTGAGGTGCAGGGACAGGGTAATAAATACTCCCTCCCAGGGCTGAGCCACCGATTTAATGCTTGCACATGGAGTGACTTAAAGAGAATATTCTGTTGTCCCACTGGACAACCACAGGCTGGACACAGAGCCAGCTGAGAAGGACAGATCTCTGCCATAAACATGAATGCTATTTAACAACCCCCAAAGAGAGTATTATTTTATATCATCCTAAGAGCAAGAAAATTGAGTTTCATTATACTCCTGAGATATCTTAGGCTGTTCCTGGCTGGCCCCAGCTGGATTAACTGATCACAACCAGATTTATTCCACTTAACTTCAAGCATTTCATTATAATTTGAGAGTAGCCTGAGCCCACTATATTTCCTCTGTAATCAAAGGAAAGAGAAAAATGGGCTAAATGACTTCTGGAAGTAATGCTGTCTTTGTTGACTGCATAGTAAGTTTGACCAAATTAGGCACCTTGGTCATGCGTCTGAAGCTAAGGGGGAACAAATCACTCCTCTGAAACTTCAGATATCAGGTTTGATCAAGGCTAGAGTTGTACAGTCTTAACATTTATCCAAGATAGCTGCTGTGCTAGTGCTGTGTTGAACAAAGTCTAGGGTTTACTGCATGGGTTGTTCTGCTGCTGCAAACTTGGAGAGTTTCATAAAGGTCGTGTAACTAATTCCCAGCACTTCAGGCAGATTCACAGAGTGGACTTTAATTCACGTATGCCTTCTATCCTCTGAGTGCCTGCCAGCAAAAGCACTTTTAGAAACTCTCAATAATTCTGAAGGAAAAGTACTTCCTGAAACCATGTTTCTGCCCTTCACCTCCCATAGCTCTATTCCCTGAGGAATCTCCTCTTTAGATATTTTATACTGTATTTGTATTCAAAGCTTTTGCTGCACACCTGGCAGAATGAATATATTCACAATTTCTTTTTGCATCAGTGGAACTCTGAGCAAAAAGTGTTTTTCAGGCTGGTTAGGAAAATCATCACTTCTGTTTGCTATACTGCTTTAGTGTGGGACGTATAACTCCTCTTCATCCAAGAGTCGTAATACACAGAGTAAACAGATGATAAAGAAAAACCATTGGGATGGAATAAAACACAAGATAGAACAAATTACACTTCTGGTTCAAAGCCAAGGATTGATTTTATGTATTAGTGTTATTCTATTCATTTGTTAACACTGCAATGCAGAGGAACTTGGTTATCCACAAAGTATTATTAAATAAACCTTAATTTTTTTCATTCCCTCCGATTCCACTTCCCCAATATGTGCACTAGAGGCTTGCAATTCAAGGATCATAATTCTTGAAGACAAAGTCAAATAATATATTTTAAATACTAGTTCTGATGTGTACATCCTTCTGGCAGGACTATAGCCTTCTGAGGAAGGTAAAATATTACCTTAAGAAGACTTCATAATTTTTTTTTTAGGAATGGATTGCTCAAAAAATATGAAGAATATGTTTGAAAGCATGCTGTCGATCTTGGGTAAATGCAACACATACCTTGGGAAGAATTTAACTAAAATGTGAGGGGGAAAGGTAATGAAGTTATCTTGAGTTTCCTTACCTCTTATAGGGGACTGTTTCTAAAAGGCTTGCTCTCTCCCAAGCTGAAGAAATTGAAAATTTAATGCAGAAAGTGAATGAAGTTCTATAGTCTGAATAATCAGGAAGGTCAGACTAGCTGATAAGAATGGTTCTTCACTGATCTATTTAAATAGATTATAAGTTTAGTGATCACTAGTGATCAAATCTTTTGTTCTTTATCTTAGAGGCAAATTTGCAACGACATGGTGCTGGTTTTGGCTAAGAGTTTAAGATACCACTAGAAGGAACAGCAGCTTCTGTGAATTGATTCTGATGTATTTCCATTTTCTCTGAAGCTTCCAATCCAAGTATTACCTTCTTCATATCATGTAGAATTTCTAGATCTTTTTCAGTGGTGGATGCATCTTCTAATAATGCTAACTATATCAGTAAATCATCAGACTTTCTTCAAAGCAGGTAAATCATCCAGATACTGCAGTTAGAAAATGAAACGTACAAAGTATTAATTTCCATGTGACACAAAAAAAGGACATGATCCTAGTTTAATTTGCAGAGGACAAATAAATACATTCTCTCCATCTGTAACCCAGACATAAAATTTAGAAAGATGAAATTCTGCAGCAAGAAGAAATTATTTCTGAAAATGCTGTGGATATTTATCAGAAATAGCATGCAGCTTAAGGGAGTCTGATATAAATAGGAAGCAGGTTTGTATCATTATTACTGTCCCATAATTAAAAATTCATGTGATAGCATGGCAGCAAGACCTTGTATATCAGAACAAGAAATTCAACAATTTTGGGTATTGATCATTAGAGTCTAAGAGACTACTTGCTGTCTTATGAACCATGAAAGCAATAACACCAATCATCTATCTTATCCCAAAATACAGTCAAAGGGGATCTTGTCAACTTCAGTTAAAAAACCAGTAACAATGGCAGGAACTTTCCTCTTCACAACGTTTGTGGTAACACATTTATATCTGGAAATAGATGGATAATGTTTGTTTTGGGGCTATTCAGAATAATGTGCCAAATTCGCACTGGCATAATTCCGGAAATCATATTTAGGTTTTGTCACAGACAATTTTTTTTTCTAGTGGGAAGCATAATATTTTTAGTGATGGTACCTGAGGCAAAAGTGGTAGCAGTATTTATCATATCTATCTAAATATGCCTGTTCACAAAAATCTGCAGTTTGATAAAAAAAAAAATCACATTAAACAGAAGTTTCACTCTCAGTTCAATGCTATTCAGGAGTCACACATTAAAAACTTGCTTATTAACATTGTGAGATTCAAAAAAAAATATTCTGCAGTGAGCTGTACCTATGTGTGTATTAGAAACTGGCACATTATTAACCCATAGGAGTACGAAGACAGGCACATGACACTCTAAAACTCAATGTTTGGTTATTACCTGTCAAAAATGGCCAATTTAAATATTTTTCTTTCAAACACACCAGTTGTCACTCAGTGATGGTCCCAGTGCATTCTGCCTACACAGGTTTAATGATTTACTGCTAAAATATATTTAGGTTAGCAAATTTAAATGCAAGAAGAACAAGTTGCATGGCTATTTGTAGGATAATATCTCTAGCATTAACTTGTGGACATATTCTTCTCTTCCATGATATAAAGAACTGCCTAAGTTACACAAGGAAAATGTTCAAAACACTCTAAACAAATTTGAAGGTCTAAGTTCCTATTTTTAAATAATTCAGGCTCTAGGAATCTAAGTTCCATGGAAACACCACTGACTGGCTCTTCAGCAGCTAGATGGCTTTTGAAAATGCAGGACAGTCATCTTTTGAAAATATGAAGGACTTGATCGGAAAGAAACTTCAGGCAGAAGTTTTGCACCATCATTTAGCACCTGAGCACTTCATGTGAGTACCAATCAGTAATATGCAGAGTTGAAATCCGAAATCACCCTATTCTAAAATCACAGCAATTACACCAGAGATATGTCCTATAAATTTTCTATACCATTCCCTACTCTTCTACATCTTAGTGCTAAAGTTATAAAGTGAGCAAAAAGTACTCTATTTTTAAAGGTATGTAGAGCGCAGATATCTAGACAGGGTCAGGAAGAAGTGTTTTACTTGCAGATCCCTCTGCCTGAGTGACTTTCTACCTAGATACAAGTTTCTTGACCTGAGGGGTTTACCCAGGCTGGGAGGCCTGGTGCAGCATGTGGACTCTGAGTCATTCGTATAAGATGGTACTGGCATATTATGTGTTTCCACACTCATGGAAACCTACCTCCCTATCACTGGAGTGACTCAGAGACCCTAACTTCAGAACTGGTCTGCTGCTCACTGTGAAGACCACAGAGAATTTGCTGTCATGCTGCAGACGTGTTGAAAACATAACAAAACATGCTGAGTGCTGATGGGTCCATGTAGCACAGCCCACAGAAAGTGGCGTTGAAAAATATGTAACCCCAATCTGAAATCTTTCTATATTTCCCCTATCAAAATCGTTGATTCTGCTCAGAGTTCACAAAGTCAAAGGTGAGTAATTTAGCCCAAATATCCTGTCCAGATGAATTGTACGTCTGATTACAGTTTTGGTTTCAACCAGATGTTTTGCTGGTGTATGTATTTACAAATTGTAAATGCATAGAACTGGAATTCTTACCCCCCAACTGGAACATGTAAGTCACAGAATCACAGAATCACTGAATGGCTGAGGTCAGAAGGCACTCTGGGAGTCTTCTGGTCTAACCCCTCTGCTCAAGCAGAGCCACCTCGTTGCTCAGGACTGTATCCAGGTGGTTTTTGAATATCTCCAAAGATGGAGACACCATAACCTCCCTGGGTAACCTGTGCCACTGATCGGTAGCCTTCACAGCAAAAAAGTGTTTCCTGATTTTCAAAGGGAACATCCTGAGCTTCCATGTGCACCCACTGCCTCTTGTGCTGTCACTGGGTTCCACTGAAAAGAGCCTGCCACAGTCCTGTTTGCAGGATATTTATGTATATTGATAAGTTTCCCCTAATGAGCCTTCTCTTCTCCAAGCCAAACAGCCTCATTTCTCTCAGCATTTCCTCATAAGAGAGATGCTCCAGACCCTTCATCATCTTTGTGGCTCTTTGCTGGACTCTCTCCAAATGTTCACGTCTCTCTTGTACAGGGCAGCCCAGAAATAGACACAGGACTTGAGGTGTGGCCTCATTAATGCTAAGAAGAGGGGAAGAATCACCTCCTTCAATATGCTAACAGCAATCTTCCTGATGCAGCCTCGGATACCATTAGCATTCTTTGCAGCAAGGACAGATTGGTGACTCATGTTCAATTTGTTGTTCACCATGACCTCCAGGTGTTTTTCTGCGAAGCTGCTTTCCAGTCAGTTGGCTCCCAGCATATTCTGGTGCCTGGGGTTGTTTCTCTCCAGGTGCAGGGCTTTGCGCATCCTCTCATTGAACCACATAAGGTTCCTGTTATCCTATTTCTCCAGCCTGTTGCAGTACCTCTGAATGAAAGCATGACCCTTGGCATATCAGCCACTCCTCCCAGTTTTGTGTCATCAACAAATTTCTGATCCATCATCTAGATCATTAATGACGAAGTTAAAGAGGACTGGACCTGGTATTGATTCCTGGGTTACACTGCTTTTTCCTGATCTCCAACTAGACTTTGTGTCACTGCTCACCACCCTCTGGACCCAGCCATTCACCCAGTTTTCAACCTCCCTCTGCTCCTTCTGCCATGTATCAACAGCTTGTATATAAGGATCTTATGAGAGACTGTGTTAAAGGTCTTACTGAAGACCAGACAGCGAATAACCAGTTCTCTCCTCATCTACCCTAACATTCATTTCATCGTAGAAGTTTATCGAGTTAGTCATGCATGATTTCCCCAATAGACAGGATTGATCAGTTATCGAGATTGGCCTTGCAATGACATCTGTCAACTCCTTCAGCACTTGTGGGAACATCCCATCAGGGCGCATGTATGGACTTACGTGTGTCCAGTTTGCTCAAGTATTCCCTGACCAGATTGTGTTCCACCACGGGTGCATCTTCCTTTTTCCAGATTTTTCCCTCTGGTCTCTGGGAACTGTGATTTCAGAAGGCTGGTCTCGCTTCTAAAGTTGAGGGAAAGAAGGCATTCAGCACCTCAGCCTTTTCCAAATCCTGTTTAACCAGGTCACCTGTCTCATTGAGCAAGACATTTTTCCCTAGTCTTCCTTTTGTCATCTATGTACTTAAAGAAATCCTTCTTGTGGTTTTTAACACCGCTGGCCAGATTCAGTTCTGTTTGGGCTTTGGCTTCCCATTGCAGGGTCAATGCTCAATGTCTGTGTATTCCCCTCAGGTTACCAGCCCTTGCTTCTACCCTCTACATGCTTCCTTTTTATATTTGAGTTTGGCCAGGAGCAGCTTGTTCATCTACAAAGGCCTCCTGATATTTTTGCCTGACTTTCTACTTGTTGCATAAAGGAAATCCTTAAATATTAATCAGCTTTTTTGGACACACACACACTCTTATTCCACGAAACTCTTTCAAGCAGATCTTTGAGGAGGCCAAAGTCTGCTCTCCTGAAGTCTAGGGTTGTGAACTTGATTTTTACCCACCTTCCTCCTCTCAGGATCCTGAACTCCACCGCCTTTTGTCAGTGCAGTCAAAGTTCTTTTGACTTTCACATCCCCAACAAGATTCTCTTTGTTGGTGAGGGTGAGGTCCATTAAAGCAACTCTCCTCAATTGGTTTCTTTATCACTTGGGTCAGGAATATATATTTCTCACTGGTCAGCCTCATTTTGCTTCCTTGCATGACTAATACATCTTCCCAGTGTGTATATAACTACTGGAGAAGAAAGAATTGTTCTGAATGAGTAAACATTCACCATATTATTTTGCACGTTGGAGAAAAAACATATCTAGCTATTGTGGCCCACAAGAAAGCTCTGGAGCATAAAATAGAGAAAAAGGCTCTGAAGACCAAATGCTACCTAAGGAAATATGCTACTAAGTAAAAGAAAAAATCATGAGAGAAGTAGCATCACTCTGAATTGTAAATGAAGAGTAAAAGATGAGTAGAAACTTGTTCACCCTTCAAGGAATTAGCTCTGAAATGTTTACCACAGAGCTTGACAGTTAAAAGACACCATTCATTTGTTTTTCCATCTTTCTATTTTTTTAAATGTGTAGGCATTAATTGAAATAGAAAGGGCTTATAAAGCATCATGCTGCTATATATTGTTTTACAATAAGGATTTCAGATTTTAACTTTCTTTTTTTCTCAAAACACTGTCGTTCGTAAAAGAGATATCTTTCTCCTTTTAGCACTTAGTTTTCATTTCCTTCCAGCTAATGCCAGCAATAACTAATGACTCAGCAGCATATTATTCATTAAATACTCATTTAAAACACCTTTTCTTCTGTATACTTTGGACTCTAAATGGTGTTTTGATACCTAGAGCCTTTTATATTTTAAGTCTTTTTTTTCCCCAAATACAATCTACCTTGATATCTTTAAAACAAATTTTTTAATAAACTTTATTTTATTTGTCAAATTTCCAGGCTTAGTTTTAGTTAAAATGCTTAATGGAAAATATAAAAAATATTGCTCCCAAATCCAACAAAAGTAGGGGGGGAAATGATCCTATAAAACAAAGCTTATAAATGCAGTATTCCAGTGTAATTTTACCAGATACTCCATCTCTGCCAGCAATAACAACCAAAATATTTCTGATTTGAAGTTGTAACCCAGATTCTCTAAAATCTTGCAGATGTACCCAATGTATGATCACACTACCCTTAAAAAATAAATATTATTTCACTTTGATAACCTCTTCCATTTCAACATGACATGAAGTTGGGTTCATCAACCATTCAGCTTTAAGCACCTGTCTTCATTGTCAAAGTTAAGCATGATTTCTGTCAAACTTTCTTTATATTGGGAAGGTTCTTCCAAAAGACAATTCAGAGCAGGACCCTCCTTCTAGGAAAACATGGGCGACTGCCTGCATAATCAGCTCAGACTTGGTTACCTAAACTTGAGATCCAAATTCCACCTTTTTCTCTGACTAAGTTTTTCTACTGAATGCAGAAAAGTAGACAAAAATTAACTTTTCAGGAAAGGCCTTTAGTGTCCTGATGGATAACAAGTTGAACACGAACCAGCAAAGCACCCTTTGCAGCAACAGAGGGCAACAGCCTACTCCTGGGCTGCATTAACAGTCGTGTTTTGTTGTATGCCACTACCTGATGGAAGTATGTGAAGAAACAGAGACAGACTCTTCCAGGAGGTGCACAGTGACATGACAGAGGGCAGCAGAGAAACAAGCCGCAACTCCTAAAATTCTGATTAGGTATTAGGAAAAAATTCACCTGCTGAGAGTGATCCAGCACTGGACCAGGTTGCGCAGAGATGCTGTGGGACCTTCATTCTTGGAACTATTTAAATCTTAGTGGACAAGAGCCCTGAGCAGCCTGGTCTACTTCCAAATCAGTCTTGTTTTCACCAGGTTAGACTAGTTTGCTTTCAGAGGTCCTTTCCAACCTAAATTATTGCATGATTCTGTCAAAATGACAAAGAACTTAAAGCAAATATTTGCCACATCGGCTATGTTTTCATGTCAAGCTACTGCCAAAGCAGAGGCTACAAACAGTCATAGGAAAAAAAATACTAAAATATTCTTTTTTTCTGAAATTCTTTTGATCACAAGAGGATATAATTCTGCTCAGTTTGGAGGACAACAGTGGCTCTGAGAAGTTCCTCAGATGCAAATGTTCAAAGCTGTCCAGAGATGAGCTGCTGTTCCTCTCGAGTTTTAGCCCAGATACACTGCCAACCAAAACTCCAATGAGTGTATTAGCCAAATATGAATCAGACTGAAAGGCCAGTAAAGGTCTCCCCATGAATCCACTCTTGTGGCCAGAGGAATGGGTCTGTGGGTGTGGCACATCATTATTTGTGTCTGATTTCCTCACTTTTATGCTGATATTACTTTAACTGGTTTAAAAATTGTCTTAAACACTAACCCACTTCAGAATGATAGGCATAAGAGATGCAAATTTGTACCCTGTAACACATGTTGCTGGTGATTAAAAACACAGTGCAGCAACTGATGTTAATGAATTCTGCATACCATAAATAGTGAATTACCCTTGCAAGTACAAACACCCACAAAGGCAAACCTTGATAGAAAAGATCATCAAAGAGAAACAATTAGGATCTCCTTTCTCAAGAGGCATTACAAAAGGTTACTCACACAAATCAGTCAGTTAGTTTTAACTTTTAACTGCACTCCACGATACCAGTCTGTGCTGGAGATACCAACTCCTGTCCACAGTCTGAAATTTACAGCACTCAACAGAAGGACCACCACACCTTCTTGCTTGTGCGGACTCATAACTTGAAGCACTTTGACCACACATTGGATTCCCAAGATATGAGTCTGCCATTCAGACCTTCTAAAAAACATGTAACCTTTTGTCAGTGGGAAAGCCCCCTCCCACCATCACCACCCCCAACTCATGGAACAGACAAGTCTTCACTATTTAGGTATTCATAGCCATTTTGTTCCATGCAGAACACAACGAATCTATCACTCTCATTGCAAACCATTGCATATTAAATCATCCTAATTTGTGTAATATTGCTAACTTCACTGAGCTTGTATCTGTAAATTAAGGGGCTTGAGTTTGGGGGTTTTTAATGCATTTATCCACAGTCTCAAATTAGAAGTTAGATCTACTCTCTCTCTGTCTGATATCCATACAAACTTTTTGAATGTTTGTGTCAATGTTTGAAAAAGTAAATACTCAATTTTTTCCATTTTAATTAAGTGATCATAAAGGCTGAGGTTCTCAAAGGAAATGCAAAGCAACTAGGTTCCAAGCATTCACTGAAGAACATTTTGATATGAGACACATTTAAATTATTTAGCTTTTCATAAAAATATAGTAAATGAAAGAGAAATATTTTAACAGACTCTTAGTATTGCATCTAAAATTATATGCTCAATAGCAAAGAAGCGAGTTTACACTTATATTTCCACTACATTGACCTAACCAGAGTACTAAAATCTCACTGCAAATTTGATGACAGACTGCTCCAAAATTCATGCATCCCAGATACTTGAATATCAGCTAAATATGATGACCTGTGATCTGTACACACTCTGGGTTTAGGTAAAGACACAGAGCCCAGGGAAACAGTTCTAAACAGTGCATGAAGTTCTGTTTAAAACACTCCGAAGCATTCAGAGGATCTTTATACTGTCACAAGACATAGCATCTTTTACAGACATTTCAGACAAGTGTTGGCGTAAGAAAGTCAGGGAATAATATGCATATGTTCTCATACTGTGTTTTTAAAAATGTAAGGAGAACATATGGTAGACACTAACATGAACGTTACAGGATAAAAAGGGCTCTGTACCCCATTCTCCCTTTCTGATAAGAACCGCAAATAAAAGTAACATGGACAGAGTAATACCCCAAGTGACACGCCAGGTATTGATGGATCAGAAAATGGCAAGACAACTACCATTCACCCAATTGCTTTTGAGAAGTATTATGATACAAAATGGTTACGAAAGACAAAACGGATCTAAATTACTGCAACTTTCACAGAGAAACCTTTATCTCATTTATGCAAGAAGAATAAGCACTTTTTTAAAATAGACATTTGGCTAAGTTAGGGATATCTGTCCTTCATTCCGTGGTACTTCTAGAACCAGATATTCAAGGCCATTTTTGTTGCTCTTTAAGTTGAATTGCAATCTCAGTTTCAATCAGGAGATTCAATGAAATGAAATTAATGGTATTATTCTGCTTTATGCAATGTTTGACGAGAACATAATTATCTTCTAAAAACTGGACATAAGAACTAGTGTGGTGTAAATATATTAGTATTGTAACTTCTGAGATTAATTCCTTCAAGAGTTTTGATTATCAGTCAGGAAACTCTGAGACAAGTACATGAAGATTTGCTTCCGATTTCTCATCCAAAATGCTTTTTAAAAAGGATGATGTGCATTTTCTTTGTATTATAAGTGTAATTTTGAAAAGAAACATCTTTTTTCAAATTAATTTGGATATTGAGGTTGGGGGTGTGGGAGTAGGAATTTTTACCAGAAAAGACACAATTTTGATTCTTGAACAAAGTAATGTGGATTTGGGGGTGCATGGGGAGTGGGGGGTGGTGTTGGTGCTCATAGGAAAAAGGACAGGACTGCAAGAGAAGATGGGAGAAAAGTCATAGTCTCTTTTTCTCTGACAGAATCCTGAAAGAGTTTTTTAAGTGCAGTTTAAGAAAAGGAAACTTCTTTCATTTTACTGCAACTTTTCCGAGTATAGATTTTACAAATTTTTAAATTTTGAGTGCTCCAAGAACTAGTTTTCACATGAGTTTTGATAATTCTCTACTTAGAACACAATTCCAGAAATTAAATTCTAACTAAATAGCAAAAAATGAGGAATGTTGTAACAGAGTTGTTCTAGCAGAGAAATGGATGGAACAGAATGTATTTTTAAGACCACTGCCCTCAGCCCGATAAAAAGAATCATACAGAAGATGCCCTGACAGAGTCAGTCCTGTTAGACATCTGGAGTGAGATTCATTTGATCACTTGCAGAGGTCTGAAGCAGTGACAAAGGCTGCCTACAGTCAGCAGAAATAGTCCCTTCCAGGCACAATCCATGTCATCCTAATTACATCTAAAATACAACTGCCTCAGCTGGTAAGTGGGAGGTGCTGCTGACTGCCAGAGCTATCAAATAGCAGCCAACAGTTTGTACATTATTTTCAAGATCTCAAATGTTCATTGCAATTTCCAAGATGCCCTCTTGGCCTGCAGCTTCCTTTCTATGAGTCAGCCCACGTGACCTTGTGGAAAGACCAATGGTTGAGATTAGGGAGAGTAGAGCTTCCGCTTCTGATTGTCTACTGATGACTGATGGCAAAGTGAGTTGGCTTTTCTGCTCACTGCAGGTCACTGAGGTCACTACTGTCAGGCCTGCACATTTCCGAAGTGAAAATTGTGGTTTTTTTATCAGGATTATGTGAAATATAGGATTTATTGTGCATCAGGGAAATATCTCTATCATTCAATTGATTTCTGCATGAAAAATCCTTCTTATAAGAGGTTGTTTAAAAAAAAAAATAGGTAACATTAAAAACTGTGTTTTTATATATAGTCCAAGCTACAACGACTTGGAAAAAAACATCATAGGGACCAAACACTAGACATTATAAGGGTTACACTTTATAAGATTGTTTTTCTCTCCCTAACAACCTTTCAAAATAGTGACATCTTTAAAGACAACAAAAAGTGAACAAATCTTTAGCCATAAACTGATCAAAAGTACTAGAGAAAACAGACGAATCAAATAAAACTCAAAGTACAGCTGTTAACTTTTTCATGTGAAATGTGAGTGTTCCATATCGAAGAAAAGAAAAACAAAACCATCCAGTGGTCTTTTGTGTTGACCTGAGCTACAAAGCTACATGTACTGTTATGTCAGTTTTATTGCTAAACATGTATTTCTATATAAACAGAATCTGCTTTTAGAAACTTAAATCAGTGTAGAAACGTTTGAATTGTAATATAGTCATAACTAACAACCACACAGAGAAGCAAAACTACTTTTATGAAAATTGACATATGGCTGGCTTCCTCCTAGATAAACACTTCATCAATCCAAAATGACTGACTACACTTTGAACAGATAATTATTATTAAAATAGCATGTTTTTATTAATATATTCATAATTTTGACATTAAATCAGTATGTTTTTTGTTTTGTTGTTATTATTATCACATAAAAAATATTCCATTCTTCTTGGGCGTTCAGGCTGTCTGTACCCAGTACAGTCTGATCAGCTATGACAACCAAGGCTTGTTTTTATTCCTCAAGGTTCTGCTTCCATTATCATAAGAAATAAAATTACTCGTCCCATCAGTGGTGTCAAAATGAGAGTATGATATTGCCTATTTATAAGCTATATAATTTACTGGAAATTACATTAGGAAAACCCAAAGGAGAAGAACAGGCAGCTGCACTTTTTGTCCAAATTAGATGCTTTTCATTCGTAAGGAGCCATTAACAGTGAACAACAGTATCACAAATAAAGCCTGGACCTTAACAAAAGGTGTGCATCAGAGACTGAGGTTTTTTTGTTTTTGAAAGACAGACTATTCAGCTTTTTCTTAACTCAGTGCAGTGGTATGAGGAATACCTTTGTAAATACACACTGCTGCATAACGAACGAGGTCTGCAGTCTTAAACTCTGTGTTCTGTAAGCTCATTCCACAGAAGAGTTGAAAGTTGTGAATGTTTCCATGTACGTGTCTTTAACACACAGGCTCACCACAACAACATGTATATGGCAATAAGCCTTGTTCATGTTGGATGCAAATTCCCAAATGTTGATCCTCAGCATCAGCTCAAGCCTCTAACATTTGAGGCCAACAAGAGTTTTGTTTGTCCCTTGGAGAGGAAGCTAACCTCGCTCCACAGGCTTGAACTCAACAGCCAGACTGACTGTGAAGAGTAGGAGCCCTGCTTCAGATAGGCAGCTGTGCACCTTCTCATCCCACAGCTAGTCTAAACATCAGGTGAGGATCTATATGTCACTGCGGGCACTGGTCTGAAAAGGTATACCAGTTGGCAGCTCTGGTGGTCTCCTCTGCTCTTTTTCTACCTTGTATTTCTATGGCTATTCTTGAAGAGTTAAAGGCTGTTTAAAAGCCATTATGACCTAAAAGGGGGATGGTTACTAGCTTTCACGTTCCCTCCTCAGGCTATACTGTTTAACATTTCCATGGTGGCTGTCCAGGAAAATAGCACCATTTTCATCTCTTATACTTTCTTGCCCTCTGCTGGAAAAACTATCAACTGAATGTGCAGAACTGAACTTTTTAGAGTTGATTCTCCAAAATGAGCATGAAAATAACTCCCTTTCTTCATACAGTCTGCCCCCTAAACCCTCTTAAGAAATGCTAAAAAAATTCACTCCTAAGCAAACCACCTGATTCCCAGCAATGAATCCTGACCCTATTTCAGAATCAGACCAAGATACTGAAATTACCATCTTGTCTCCAAGATGCATTTGCTTTAAAAACAAGGGGAAAATGAGAAGGAATGAAAAACAAACACACAGGAGAAAGCCGGGGAATGGGTAATATGCTTGCATTTTTTGAAAACACAAATGAAATGCAGGTGCTGGTGTTAAGCAGAAATACAAGGCTACGGTATTTTCTGTTTTAATAAATTATATTGTGTTTGTGATGTTTTAAATGAATACGTAACAAGTGTTATTCCATTGTCAATGTATTTTCCCATACACAACCAAAGAAGCGCTTTTCATAACAGTAACTAATTTACCTCTCTGCCTTTATACCATTACTTTGTGGACGTATTCAGGAGGATTTTCAGAACTTCTGGGAGTGAATTTTGCCTCTGGGTTTTATGCCTTGAAAACCTCAGGCCTCTGACTTTCTCCAAACACACACAGTTTCTCCTGAATAGCAGTTTAAAAAGCAGTCAGGTTCATTGGCTTTATTGTCATCGTTCTCTTTTTCATCAAAGAGCAGTTATGGTGGATTAAAAAAGTAATGTCACTATGTCACAAAGAAGGAAGGATAGCTCTTTGTTAAGTACGCCACTGGGAAGGACCTCTCTGACTTTTAATGCCTCTTCAGGCCTTTCAGGCAATCAGTAGTTCCCTCCTGTGAGCCATGAACCTTTGCAGAAAGTCTTTCTGTCGTAAGTAACCTTCTGCTTTCTATTTAGTGACCTTAATCTTCAAAATGACAAGGTATTTCCATGACAGGGAGAGTTTCCCTTACACACCCTTACCCAGAGTGGAATGACTCATATGGACAAGCGTATCATAGTTTGGAACATGGAAATTTTTTTTGAGCTATTCTTTTTTCAGTGAATACTTTCAAAGAGCAGCTCTCAGTTTGATACTACAAAAAAAAAAGGAATCTCTGCTGTGATAAAACAGATGGAAAATGGATGTGAGCAAGACTTACATTTCTCTTTTCAGCTGCACTCAGGTTCCCTTTCAGATAGTCAGTTGTTTTACAGTGACTACTTCCATTCATCATCCTATATTTCACTAATATCCACAAGTTCCCAGATTTGTTTCATAATGTGAACCAGATTTTAAAGGATTTGTTTTGGAATCTACCACATTTCCACTGGCAGTACAGAAAGCATCTTCACTCCAGTTGCTGACCACCTAATAACCTTATCATAACCACAACATCTTTTTACTCACAGTAAGGTCAAGTTCTTTTGATGTTTTAAAACATTATAATCTGGAGGAAATAAAAAATAGATCCAAAAAAAATCAGACATCAGGTCCTCACCAGACTGTTGGAGGACTCCAGACTACAGACTGAGATAAATTGATTTAGGCTGCATTTATATAGATTCATATATAGGGGTATTTTATAAATAAAGCTATGGAAAGGTAACATCCATGATATAGTCTTCAGTCTCATCTTCCACACTAGAATTGCAGAAATACAGTTCCCTTTTGTCTAAATTTCTTCTCACAAAAAAATACAAAAAAAAAAATCAGGGTTAATATGGTAGCAGCATGGTATTGCTCAGGGAATAGGTAATGGCATGCAGAGCTTTTAATTTCAAGAATGTAAGTTCAAGTTCAGCCTAAGCCACTAGAGGCCTGAAAGTCCTGTTGCGACTCCTCTAACAACCTATTGGAAATGAGTTCATTTTCCAAATCAAATAACTTTGCTTTTATTTTCCAGTCCATGGGATATTCTCACATTGTAAATAACATCAGTCAGAAGACAATCTTCTTAAATGTTTTAGTGGAAAGGTCAGTGATTAGATGAGATTAAAACTCATATATCCTCATTTGCTTCAGATTTTCCTCCTCTGTCAGGATGCCAGCACAGAGAGATCTCCTGGCCAGTTCCTCCAGAGTCATCACCCTGTTAGGAGTTCCCATTGCCAGAAGCGGGACAAATCAAAGCACTGAGTGAGAGGTCAGGGTCTGACTTTTCAGACCAGTTCTGAAAGAAGTATGTGAGGAAAGAAACATAACCCATGTTGAACTAAAGCTCTGTCACAATAGATATTTTTGACTTCAGAAGGCAGAGCTGCCTTGTGGTCCTGTCTTACCACTTTCTTTTTGCCACACCTTGTGTGCAGACAGTACTGTGCATATTTCAGAATGTGGGTAAGGATTCCTGTGCTACACGTTAAAGCAGTTTATAATAGGGATGATCAAAAGTGATTTTAAGGAGGAGAAGTGTAAAGGTTCCCAGCAACATTCATCTGATATCCCTTAACGGAAAAGAGTAGCAGAAGCTCTTGAAATCTAGCTTTAAACTGAAAAGCTGACCTTCATTTCTCATCTTTGTTTTTTCACAATAAAATCATAATTTGATTGGCCAGTTTACATATAAAGCAGTTTACATGAACACACTCCAAAATGGACTATCTGTCAACACCAGTAATGACTATGGAGGAAATATGGCTCTTCAGAACCAACCTGCAAACTGAAATTCAAGAATTTTAGTATATGGGAATGATGCCATTAGTAACAATTTTGTTTCAGTATTCTTTCCAAAAATGATTCAACTCGTCTGCCAGATTTTCATTTTTGTAGTCTATATTTATTTATCAAATAAAACTGGATGCTGAATGAAGACATTTTTCAGAAGTAAAAAGAAATTTACACTCATTTTGCTGCAGTTCTCCTTATCCTGTGGCAGGGCACAAGTCACAATACAGTATAGTCAGTCCAGTAGTAGGTATGTACAGCTGCTTCTGGATTTGAACAATTTGACTGATCTACATTTTCTTTGATGTTTCTGAATTTTCTTCAACAAGTGCATGGTCTTGACATTGACACTATTTGTCCCTGTCTCAAAGAGTAGCACATTCCGAGTTTCCTGCACATTCATGCCCTGGTTTTGGCAAATAAGTGGTATTTTCTTAGTAAGACAGGGTTTTCTTCCATCACATATTACAGTCTTACTCC
>NW_010420261.1:55034-67152 GCF_000710305.1 Buceros rhinoceros silvestris
ATGGTTTGCAGGTCTCTTCCAAATTCCCACAGGGAGCTGTTTTATGATTTTAATTATGTCTGCAATGCACAAAATACTATGGTCGTAAAATACATTATCTAACTCAAGAGAGTAACAAAGATAAAATCAGTTTTAACAGAGATTGGTATCTGTCTTTAAAGCATTATTTCAAGAGTTAACTGTCATTACTGGAGTTTAAAGTGAAGAAGGAGCCTTGTCTTGCAATGCAAAGTACGTTCACATTGTATCACATTAAGGAAGTAGCCTTCCTTAATGCATTTTTTCCCTTAAGGTCACATGGAAGAAAAGGGGAGAAGCTGCCTGTTAAAAGCATTTCACCAAGTACAGATGGTCTGAAAGCATCATCTGGGATTCACCTCCTTTTTGTAAAGACACTCTGGAATACCAAGCACCTTTAACGTATCAAGAGAGTGCTTTCACCCACATTACACAATCAAGAACTTTTCAGATATTGTTTTTACCTTGCATCTTTCATATTTCCTCTAATTTTAGTTACTTCTGGGCAAGTCATAAAGTCTGTCAAAATGTGTTCTACAGAAAGGTCTGTTCTACAGACGTTTTTCCAGCAAAATTCCATCAATCAGCCCACAACAGAATTAGCCAACAAGCAATTTTAAGTTCTTCAGTGAAACCCTTACATTTTGCAATTAATTTCACCACTGCCACCGACTGCAGCTCTGTGTCCATTCTGTGTTGCTGACATAGACAGGGATGTTTCACCTACATCAACTGAGAGGAGCTGGAGTGCATCTTGGAAAACGAGATGGGGTCTGAGATGGGGGGACCTCAAGCAAGCAGGACACCGTCCCAAGCACCTGCACAGGGCCGGGACAGTGATGGTGAAGGCTCAGTTGAGTGTCCTGGATGAAGTGAGTCAGGTGAGTCAGGTCTAGGGTCCATCCAAGGAGTCCAGTCAATAAATTGAGACAAGACGACACAGAATTGCAACTTGTCCCACTTAATGCTCCATGACAGATGAGGAGACATGGATTGTATAGGCCCATGGGTGTAGAAATACGTAATGCTTGACACTGAAATAACAATGTGTACGTGCTGACTTTGTAAAGGCCTTAGAACGCCCAGAATTCAGTAAAGATGAAAGTCAATGCTGAGTAATGAAGAAGGAGCTATGGTAGTCCTACCAGAAAAGAGAACTTAAAAACTGGTGTCTCTCATTGCTGTCTATCTAACACAAGGGTAAACCATTATCCTAAAGGGCTATAAAGCTTTTAAACTTCTATGGAGAGAAATCCAGAACTAAAAAAGAAGGAGGGTCACCCAATATAAGGACACAGACTGACTCAGACCAATCAACAAGAAGGAGATATGCCATACTATGCATTTCTAAAGATTTAAGTAATCGTTTAATTTTTATGGTTTTTTCTTCCATGCTGAAGCACATCAACTTGATTCTCAATACACTCCAGTTTTAATTTGGCCCTCTGTAGTGCAACTCTGATGTGAGATCCTTATCTGTAAATTAAATGCAGTAGAACTGCTCCCATACGGGCTTTCAGCTGCTGTCTAATGCCAGCCTGCAGCAAATCATCCAGACTCCGACTCCACTGCCACACCAGGGAAATTCCAGAGCAGGAACTCAGGCTCATATCAGGGCTATGGGAGGAGGTGAAGGTAGAAGGAAAAGTATCCCATATTCTGAAGTAAAGGTTTGATCTGGTATGGAAATACATCTCAGTCTTTTTGCCATGTCTGCTATAAACTGAGCCAGCTGGTGTCACCTCTACAGTGGTTCATGGTGAAGGAAAACTTTTTTCTGTTGAGATCTTTGTGGCCATGGCTATTTTTATTGGAAACAAAGAATTTTAATACAGATCGTTATGACTTATGTTTAAAATAGAATGAATGTTATTTGAGTTACTTCCAAATTAACAGGATTTTATAAAAATATGTGAAGTGCTTCACTGAATTTTAATCTCTCTACTGCAAAAACAATTTTAAAAGATTACAGCTTTGCACATTTTTAGAAGGATGTAATCATGCTAGCTAAAACATAAATTTCATACACCACAATAATTTTTAATCATTCTGCGCTGCACACATGCAGCATTCAAATGTCTCTTTCAAATGTCAAATTAAAATTAATATTTATTACCACACCTCGGAACTAGCACATTTGCAAAACTGAAGCTCAGGACATTTTCTACTAAGCCATCTAAGCCATTTTGTGTGTTATCAGTCAAATGCATTTTCTAGAGATATTGCTCTGCCTCAGGGACTCCCAGCATTTCTGAAACACTTTATAGCTCGTTTCACTACATTGTTCAGGAAAAATTGTTCAGGTCAAGTCAAGAAGCAGATCCCAGTTCCAGAGGAGGCTTTTCTATGTTGCTAGCTTGCTGTAAATAAAGCCATAATATTTGAATAATTGACATTGCCAAAAGTTACACACACAAAAGGTAGCACCTGAGCAAATACATAGAATTAAACACAGATAAGTCATGCTCAAACCAAAATCTTTAGTTTTGACACCTGCAGGGCACAAGGGAAGTTCATGAGAGCAGGGCAGGATCTGTAAAAACAGCAGCTCCCCAGCAAGGCAGAATAAAGGTCAGGTCCTCCATATCTACCAGTTTGGGGAACAAAATAGCTCCATATGAGAACTTCATTGGCTCAAACCTACCTGGAAAAGTAACAAAAAGACCTGTGAGATCTTGTCAGAGAGAGAAGTGGTGTTCCTAGTCTCTACTGCAAACTAAATATCAGAGAGTTTCAGACTTGGGTCTCTGACTTCCGTGACATAAAGCATGGTGGGAGAGGAGGTCCCTAAACACTTCTCTCTGTGACAGTTTTGGGTGATACCCTCTCGATTACATGGGTTGTAACAGATCAGGCCTCTCCACAGAGACGCGTGAAGGATTTCAGGTATCCACCACAACCTGCGTGCTGAGTTTCTTAAACCTCTCAGGATTTTTTTGACTGTGTTCACACTCTGCAGACAAACCTCAAGCATGTACGAGGCTTCAGGAGGGAATCCAAAAAATGTGCCTAAATGCTGTTACGTCACTATCCTTGTGTTATCTGGAAGCATAAAATGAACAGATCTACTAGCACCTGCACTCCTAAATCACTTCACCATCTTTGAAAAAAGCCCAGCCTTCCCATAAAAGCACTAGATGACAAAGATCATGCTGTTAAGCAGTCTGCACCAAACAGATATAGTACAATTGTTTGTTACTGCCCATAAAACAATCTGGCTTTAGATCTCTGGGACAGCAAACAATTCATTCAAAGAGCAAAATTGTAAGTACTCTTGCCATGGTGCACAAGGGAGGAAGGAAAGAAAGAAGCTTCTTTTACTGTGTTGAATTCAGCCAACTGACAGCTGCTATTTGCTTGATCTGTATAGAGCACTGCCAGCAGTTTTTATTGGCCAGTGTTTTACAGTAGGATCCCCTAACACCTTACAGCACCAATACTAGGGGGTGATGGCTGCCTTTTATAGTTGTAGTAAGACCCCAGCATTTATTGCATTCCCAAGTGCTGCACCACTGAGGCTGTTACACTTTCTGTGGTCAAGGAGGCAGACAAAGTCTGCATAAAAGTGTCAAGGAATAATCTTCTGACTGTACTTGTGGCCATTCTGAGTTTATCTTCTGTAAACAGTTTAAATAAACGAGTGTGACTGAAGGGACTGTCCTCAGAAACCATATTGCCCATAAACACCAGATATCCCACTGGAAGCAGAGTTACTGCCCGTCCAGTGTGGCAGCAAAAACAAATAACATCACTTGACATGTTAAGCTAGGCTGGAAAAACCTTGGCCATCCATCCACAAGTGCTTATAACATAATGCTCGTGAATGTTTCCGGAAGAACAATACTCCTCTGAAATTATTCTGGCAATGATTCACTACAGCTAGGAAGCTTGAGAAAAGTCCCTCTCCATCTGCAGATGAAGTACACAGCTAACCCTGCTGTCATGGTGTGACCTTGCTCATGCAGCTTGTCTCAAATAAGCAGCACTGTCACAATACATAATTATACAAGTACATAAAACCGCCATACCAAACTTTCCAGAAATCTCTGCCGCTTTGCTGATGTCAGCATAAGGAGCCAAAAGCCATAATTAACTTTTGATTGAACTTTGATCAGCCTGAATGGATGCAACTTGTGGGCAGTGCCCAGGCTGGGAACTCTGCCAAACCTGCAAGTTCCTATGGGGAAGGGAAGCACCACTTCACAGTTGTCTCTGTTCTCATGTCCTCTCCTCAGGTATTTTCTGCCCTCCCCTGCTGAGGGCAGGAGACTAAGCTAGTCTTTGGCCTTACTCAGCATTATTTCCCTTTCTTTTTAAATATGATAATAAGAATTTCTTAAAAATCCCAGTGATATGCAAGCAAAGTATCTCAAAGCATTCGTAAGTCACAGGAGGGAAGGGGAAATCCCTCCCCTCAAAACTGATCACTACTCCAAATTGTCCTGTTCTTCTGGGTTAACTCCAGTGGGGTTCGAGGTCTCACCACATGAACACCGGCTGCCTTGAGAGGGCCAGATGCTGGAAATGACTGCTCCCAGTCTACTGCACCGACCCGGTAACTCCAGCAAGAAATTGGACTGGAAACTTGGCAGGGAAAAACTGCGTCTTCTATTTCTTCTGTTAAACATGGTGTATTATTAGCATTATGCTAATTTGGGTCACCTAAGTGGGCTCAGCGTAATTTAATAAATTTAATGAATTACTAATAAAAGATTGAATTTGGCTGGATGTCACTCAGCCACTTAAACAGCGATTGACTGATATCCAGGGAAATAACTTCCCTCTCTAGAGTGGAGGAACTCCATCATGGGGTTATGATGCCAAAGTAGTTTTGTTAAACAAAGATGAGGCTTTTGCCAGTAGACACTCATGGTTTCGGATTCAAGGTTCCAGGTTCAGTCTCTGCTTTCAGTGATATTCCCAGGGATGTTCTGTTACATGCAGACAAAGAAATGCATGAGCCGAATACATTATTAATTAAAATACATTTGTTCAGCTCTGTGAAGATGCAATGCCTCTCTCCTCTAGGGCAAATGTCATACTCTCAAATCAATCCAAAGTGCCAAGAGAAATGGGTGATTTCTTACCTCTGGTGCACTTCAAAAAGAGTGAAAGTGGTTAATTAAATGTCTCCAAAAATGCCAATGTCACTGGTATTTACTTTAAAACAAAGCAAACAAACAAGCAAAACAAAACAAAACAAAAAACCAAACCCCAAAACAAACAAAAAAAAATTAGTGAGGCAGGGAAACTCTTTGATGTAAAGCTTCAGAGATGTAACTTGTCTACTTTTTTTTTATTTGTCTGTATAGACACCTTGTCCTTGAGGAACAGCTGTGACAAATGTATATCACAGTACAATTTGTTTTTTCTTCATGAACTTAGTTGTAAAAACATGCGGAAAAAGAACAGTTATTTCACTTAGTGCAATCTCCCTTTTCAAGAAGTCTTGTAGATTCTTCTCCTTGTATGCACAGGCTTCTATATACAAAAGATCAGATCTTGTGGCCAAAACCTGCTGGCAATTGTCAGCAGTCAATGTACATCAAATATGGCCATCACTGCAAAGTAATAAGCATTTTTCATCCCTCAGCTGGTTGTCAACACTGCTGCTCTTCTGGGATGGTTTTCTTTCAACCAGATACAGTTGTTTTTATTTGAGGTGGTCATCTCGGGTGCTCTTTAGACCTGTGAGAAAGAAAAAGGCATTTTCTGGGTACATCACCTTTCAGATTCATTTTACTAAACATGTAGACCTTTATTGCTGAGTCACTGTGCCTGCTTCTAAAGTCGGTGAGGAGTTGTGTCTTTGTAAGGGGAGTATGGCCACCGCTTGGATCACACCTTCAGCTCTTCCTCTCCACCGATTACGGTGAATGGGAAATGATAGCTGAGTCTATACTGTACTTCTCACACCTTTGTTTTTTGACAATGAATACATGAGTAATTGCCAGATTCTTCACCCCAAAGAATTAAGGGTTTGCTCCTAAATGGTTTTGTTCTTTTAACAGGAGAATGCCTTACAATTAACTGAAAATAAAATAATTTTCTTTACAATGGGAAAATCTAAAATATATTTGTCTTTTCATTTTGATTTGGAATAAAAATAAATTTTGAGCTTGCTGTAAAACATATTCTCTGATTTGGTTTTAAAAATTATGTGTGTGTTATGGTTTAGACCTGACTGGCAACTAAGCACCACGCAGTCGCTCTGTCCCTCCAGTAGAAGGAAATACAGCAACTACAGTCACAGGAAAAAGACAGACTCAACTAGGGGAAGCAAAATCAATTTAATTTAAACCACAAAATTGCAACCAAGTCACCAATTGGTAAATCAGAGTAGGACAGTAAGAGAAAGAACTGGATCTTAAACACATCTTTCCTCCCACCCTTCCCTTCTTCCTTGGTGCAGCTTTGCTACCTCCTCCCTTGCCACTCGGCACAGAGTGGGCAGAGGATGAGGGGTTGCAGTCAGTCCCAGTTCCCTCCATCCTATTTCTGCTGCTCTTTCTTCTTCATAGGAAAAACTCCTCACAGTTCTACCTTGTGGCAACATAGTGTTCCTCCCACAGAAGCCAGTCCTCCATGAACTCCTCCAGATAGCATGGGGTTCTTCTGTTGGTGGCAGTTCTCCTGGCAATGAAATGCCCAACTGTTTCTCCACTGATGATCTCTAAGACTGCAAGGGTTCAGCCTACCATCTCGCCACAGACCAAAGGCAAATGTTTGCTCCGACGTGTCTTCCCAACATTTTCCTCACTAACCTGGGTGACTGCATTGTCATTTCTCCTTCTATCCCACCTCCTCCAAAACAAAAGATTGTTCCTAAAACAAAAGCTGTTGCCAAACCAGTTTCCTGTCTTAAACAGGTTTGTTTGCAAAGGTGCTGATTGGCTCAGCCTTGGCCAGAGGCAGGGCTGAACTGGAGTCAGGGGTTGGGGAGGGGGGGTGCTTTTCTTGAAGCTTCTTGGAGGGGCCTTGCCAGCTACCAAAACTGTGCCTACACTAACCCAGCACAGCGTGTCAATTTCTGAAATTCCATTTGAATTTAATTTTAATTTCTCTCTAATATGTTTTCACTGTTGTACATAAGGTCATGCAATGTCAACACAAGTTCATGTTAGCAGCATTGAGGCTGAACTAGATAACCTCCAAACATTCCTTCCATCACAAGTTTTTCTGCAATCAGTGTACAGTAGCCATTATGATATTTTAATATCTTAAACACTAAAAGGTGTATCAATCTCAGTTGATAAACATTGAAGTTTATTTAATATTACAAATTTCCAACAGTATATTGTGACTGTCTAGAGACACAGAAGCATCACACATGAGCAAATTCGAAACTCTGGACCCTCTGCTTTCTCTTGTCATTCTATTGTACCCAAGAGGGAGGAGAGCAATTAAGTATTTGACTAATTGAAAAGTGTTATTTGCCCCTCTTTGTTCATGCTTGACTTCCTTTTTTGCTATTCGTTCTTTCTACTCATGTCCCTGCTTGCTGAATTTGAAATGAACTGAGGATCTGCATGGACAGTCACTTAGAGAGGAATGCCCCCTTGCTGAACAATAGTTTTTAAAGTCCATCTTGCCTTTGGACAGGTCACCTTAACCTCTTTTTCCTGGATAAAATCATAAATTTCCAAGGAATCTTTCAGACACATCAACCGACCTACATGGTGTTAGTTTGGTTTACTATGAGCTAAGACTTTTAAACCGTAAAAAATCATTTGAGAATGTATTGAAGGGAAGTGCAACTGCCATTTAGCTTTGTCAACACCACTTGCATACCCTTCTAGAAAATATTCAGGGATAGTCATAGAATAGTAAATTATAAGCAGTAGCTGTACAGGAGTTGTGGGATGAAAATATGTAGTTCAATTACCTATGTGCTTTTCTTACACACACCTAACTGGTGTACACATCCTGACACAATTACAAGACACATGAAATCCTAACAGAATTAACATCGCCTTGAACTTGAATGTTCATAGCAAACTTTTCACAAAGATTGAAGTGAGACTGAAAGCACTGAAGTGAAAGAAAAACTGTGTTGCTGTTTAAAGTAAATATGAAAAACAAATTGCCAGTAAAAGATACAGAAATATTAAAAAAAAAAAGAATCTAGCTGGAAGATAGACATATGCCTTCTTCGAACTGATAATTTTGCTGTCTTTCATTTTTATATTGGATTCCTGTCTAGACCTCAGACAAGAGGCTTGCTGATTATCCAGATTGGGACAAATTAGAAGATGAAGTCAATTGTGCTTCACAAAAGATTTTATTCGTGGCTACACAGCTGGCTAAGAGCAAAATAGTCAGAGGCAGTATACAGGCCATCCTACCTCCCTGAAATTTCAGTCTATAATAAGTGCTAGTTTCCCAGGAAGTTTTCTTGTCTTCTGTTTACTCCATGGAACAGATAATAAAACATAAATCAAGTTTTCTGTCATCTGAAAGCTTTTTTCCTGTCGTCTAAGGGACTTTTTCCTTCATAGAACACTATGCAACAATATTTTAAAACCACAGATCTGTGGGAACTAAAAATATCATCACAACAACAAACCATTTCTTCAAAGGTTAAAAGCTTGTTCATTCTCCAAATGAGGGACTATTGTAAGATTGGCCTCATTATGTTTTGATGGCAAATTCTACCAGTTTTCTCTGGATCACCTGCCAGCAATAAGAATATAATAATATCTACATATATTTGTCCTTATTTATTGAACAAAAGCCTGAAATAAATAGGAAGAGCCACTGGAATGCAACATATAACACATAACCTATAGCACAACATCTCAGATCACATCCTATAGCACAACAGACAGGACAGTGTATTTTGAATTCAGTAATCAGAAATACTTAAGATAATTAAGAATGCTCTCTGGTGATCCTCCGAAATACAATTGTTTCTTGCATAAGCTCTTCAATAGACTGTTTAAGCAACATCTGAACCGTGGAAGCAGATGACATATTCTGGCATGCACCCTTAGCACCAATAATATACAGCTAATGCATCATATTCAGCAAAATGGCTTAAAGTGATAACAGGTGTTTAACATAATGGAAACTGCTGCTAGTTGGTCAACACATAAATTAATTTTGTTATTTACAGAACCAGATGGTCAATTCTGGAGCACCAGCATGGGTAAAATTAATAAGCCTCCTCTCTGCAGAACATGACATCTCATCTGTAGCTTCACCAATTTCTAATTCCAGCTACCATGTGAATTGCAAGAGTACCCCTCTGACAGAAAGATTAACTGACTTACTCTTTGCCGAAGAATACCACATCATATATCATCAAGCAAAAGTGGCTAAAGGTCATACAGACGAACTTCACAAGAGATTAAGAGAAGCGGTCAGAAACAATAACATCGTGCTTTTTCGTTCTTTTATTCTCTGCTGCTTACAGCATCAGTATGGTTTGCTATTATTTTCTCTCCGCTTTCTTTCTTGTAGGAATGGCTTGATATTGCAGAAAATGTGACTAAGCTACAGAGCTCATCTCTTAAGCCATTTACACTCTGAGACAGAGATTGTTTTGTTATGATATACCATAAAGTTTTTCTTCAAAACTCCTATTTGAGAAATTTGAGGTCTGATCTAATCTGTGATTCAGAAGAAACCTTTTTATCCATCCATGGTCAAAGCTTGTTCAGATGAAATCAGGCAGTTACACATGCACACAGGACTAAGAAATCCCATCAAGGAGATCTCTGGCGTACACCACACTCCTCAGAGTAACACACTGTGCCCAGGCTCCCACTCGCTGCAGATGATGTGTATAGCAAGCGAGGTGCAGCTGGTGAACACCAGACCCAGCGCAATCCAGCTGTAAAACTCACGCTTGCACACACTACAAACACCCAACAGCAGCTCCTGCTGCATTGTCAGGCACTTGGAAATCCAGAGGAATCACTCTCTTATCCTCAACTGGCACAGGGACAAAGTCTAAAGGCAGTAAACGAAGCCACTTCAGGGACCATCAGGCAAACTCTGATGAGACACTTCCTGCTGCAGAAAGCACTGTATTTGCCTCTTTTGGACACCTCTCTCCTCATCTGTGACTCCTTTCCAGTGTGCTGCACAGCACTGGTCTGTCTGCCAAGGCATGGAGTGACAAGGTGGCAAAGAAAGCACCTGAGTGTGCTTGCAGCACCTGCAAACAGCAGAGAAGCTCCTCAACCCGTGTCTACTGCAGGGCCTTTGCTCCCATGTACCTTGTGCATTCCTGTTCCATGCTTTAAAGTTATATTAATTTATGCATGCTAGAAAGACACAGTAATTGATAACAAATTTCTACCTCGGTTTTCATCGGAGCAGGTTTCTTTGATGACTGCAGACAAAAGTTCAATCACTAAACACTGTGCACCTTTGACACTCCTCTTACCCAATTTAACTGGCTTAAATTGAAGGAAAGCTATCAAATATAAATATGGATTCAATTTTAATCTATAACTATAAACATGCAGACTTTATCCAGAACTTGAATCTCCTGTTTCCATTCCTGTGTATATCAAGAAGGCCTTTTTATCTCCCCTTCACTACTAGAAGGTTATGTTTTAAAAATGCAAACTTTTCAGCGACTTACTGAGAATTATCGTGCACATATGAACTAGTTTTGGAATTCAAGTTGCGTATCTGAAAGCTACATGTCACACTGAATTATTCAAGAAGAGAATAACATATTAAAATGGGTAAAATGCAGTGAGACCTGCCTGTTACTTTAAAAAAATCCTGTCTATTTTGGAAATACTTTGGTCTGTTAAGAAAATAAAAGCACGCAGTAAGGTGAAGTAAGGGACATGCCTATGGACTGCTTAGATCAGTTATACCACATACCTCAGTCCTCTAATCACAGCTACAGTGCCTCTAAATAGATTAACCTGTACACTACCCGTGTTATATTGAACATTTTTGTTGTTAGCATGCTGTGTAACGTGTGAGACACCAAGCAAAATAAGTCATGGAGAAAGTACTAAATTATTATTAAATATCTAAGTATCTCCAGACATTTGCAAAGCACTGCACTCTCAACAGCTACTTCATCTTCACAATAGCAAATCCACAGGCATTAGTTGGTCAACTTAGAAAAAAAAAAGGAAATCATGGTGAATAAAGAGGTAATTCAAATATATTTAGGTCACTAGCATACAAGTGAAAGCTAGTCACCACACTCAAATTCATAACATGTACAGAAACTTTTGTATTGAAATTAATAGATGTACATTGACTGGACCCTTTTCAGTGGTGTACAGTGAGAGGACAACGGGCAACAGGCACAAGCTGGAACACAAGCAGTTCTAGCTGAACATACAGGAAAACTTCTTTACTTTGAGGGTGGCAGAGCACTGGAACAGCCTGCCCAGAGAGGTTGTGGATTCTCCTTCTCTGGAGACATTCAAAACCTGCCTGGAGGCATTCCTGTGCAATCTGCTTTAGCAGGAGTTTTGGACTAGATGACCTTCAAAGGTCCCTTCCAACCCCATCCAATCACTATTCTGTGATTCTGCGAAAGCTCATGCACCATTCAGTCTCCTGTGCCTCTGTAAATCTATCAAGGCTCTTGACCCACAAAGCAGTAACACACATTTGCAGGCTAGTCAATGTTTTCATCGTTCTGGCTTGAATGATTTGACTGAGGCCACAAAAATCAGGAGCAAGGGCAGAATTAAGGATCCAGGCTGGTGTTTATGGATGTGGCATTCTCCAGCAGTCAGTTACAGCAAGTTTGTGTAGCCCTGTTAAATCAGTTGCATAGTGTATGACCATATGATGCTATATAGATCTTGGGAAACAAAACAGGCAAGCAAAACAAAGACATGTATCTTCCAGTAACACCAAGGGGAGGGGAAGAAAGGTTTTGATTTGGAAGAGTCCCTGAATGTCCCACAGAGTTCCCCAAACAGGTCATTAGAAGACCTGAGAAACTTCAGAATCAACTGCATGAAGAGTTGTGGGTTATACTCTGCCAGGCAACCTGTTGGCAGCTGATTGGAGCGTCAAATAACAACTACAAAACACCTCTTCGCAGCCTGTGACTCAGTTTGCATCACAAGTTCACAGACTATCCTATTGGTTTCGCTTTATTCCTGCT
>NW_010420261.1:67231-69807 GCF_000710305.1 Buceros rhinoceros silvestris
TGCTGTTAAAATTACACTATGCTTACAAACGACTGTGTAGTGATTTATTAAACCATCCTGACAACCAGACACACGGCCACTTAACTCAGCAGTGTCTGGTTGAGATACAGCTTTGTGGTGGTGAATACACACGTCCAGTGATGCAGGAGTGTCATTCCACAGCTGCACTTATGGACTGGTGGAAACCCGTGTCCCCTCACAACATGCGCAGCAAATCCCTAAGTGGTACAGGGCAAGGCAATTGATTTACAAAGTTCAGTCTAGAGAACTTAGATCATTCCTTCCCAGAAGGGGAAGAGGCACATTGTCTGACATCTGCAGGGCTGTATTCTGACAAGTCACCGAAGAAACAGAAACACATCGAGAGTTGCACATACAAGATGCCTTTTTCCACTGGATATCTTCAACCTACAACTGCACAATCTACACTGGAGAAAAACTCTTCCTCCCGATGTCAAAACACTGCTGTATATTTGCAGCAAGTCAGTACAAATTTGCATCAGTAACACTGTGTATCTTCCTTCAAAACACGTCCCTGACTTTTGTCCTGCAGCTGGCAACTTGTTTCTATTATTTAATATCAACAGTGATATGCCTGAGTAAGACTGTAGAGTAGTTTAATTAAAGTATTAGATAAACAAAAAATGCCTCTCTCTTGGAAGCCAAACAGAACAGTCAGAGAATAAAAATTAAGGAAGGAATAAAAAAAAAAAAAAAACAAACCACGAGAAGAAACAATTAACAGACACCAAACCTCTGATAAACCATCCAAGCAAAACAAGCTTCTCCCAAATCATAATGACGGCTCATTATAGAAAAATCTAACACTGCACAAACCACAGGGCTTTCAGTAATTGCGTTCATCTTGCTTACCTGCAACTCAGCAATGAGAGAACAACAGAAAGGTGATACTGTATAATAAGTTGGGTAAAGCGTGTGCTATTCTTCATCATTTATGGGAATTGTGATGTCAAATTTTCCCCAGATGAAACACCCAGCTGAAGTGAACAGGCCATGCTTACAGTTCAAGACTGATGGAGGGTGTTTGGCAACAGTCAGTTCAAGCAGAGCTCCCAGGCAGCTCTCAGGTGGCTGTGCTAGCAGTGCAAAGCTGAGCTCAGGATCCTGAGCAGACTGAACACAAGGGCCTTGACAGCAAAGCTTGCAAAACGAAGGTTGAGTGTGGTATTTAGTAATGTCAGGATCCAAGGCAGCAGCTGGGTACAGGAATATCTTACAAAAAGATGACTTCTAAGCACTCAGTAGGGGTTAGAATAAGTACCTGCATGCAGCAGTGCAGAACAGAGAAGTGAGCTCCCAAAGTGCTTTAAATATTTCTCACAGAAATTAAGCACTTTTCCCATCAGTGCTTCAGGACTGAATGAGGTCTAGTATAAAGAACAGGAAGGAGAAGGGATTGCTTTTAGTTCACTTAAGAGCAAGTAAAGACAATTGTTGCTTTAAAAATTAAGCTGTATAAATATTGTAAATTTTGTTTAGGTAATCAGAATACAACATTACTAGCATCACAGCATCTCAGCCACAGTGAGGCATTAAAAATCCTCTCAGCTCCTAGAAGCAGAGAATTCAGGATCTGTCTTTTCTGTCTCAGAAACCAGCAATCCAAATAAAATGAGGAATACCCGTAAGCTTGTAGAACATGAACAAGAATGTGACAGAAGGTCAAAGTAAATTACAAAGAGGCTGAATAATATTCCCATGAAGACCTAAATTTTAAAATATTAGCACAGATTCAAAAATATCCAAAAACTTCTGATATATGAGGATCTTTAATGCTTGGTAACTGTCTGGACAAAGACAGTTCTTCCAGCGTGCAAACCAGTTTTACCAACAGGCAATTGTATTAGAAAGAGCTGAGGAAGAAATACAAACAGAAAATTGGGTGATAGTCACAAACAACACGAGGAAAATTTGAAGGGGAAGTCTCTGTATGTTTCATAACAGCGGCATGCAGTTTTACTGCACTTTTCTCCAAGGACTTCAAAGCACTCTATGAGCAAGGTTCCATGCAGTCATACCTTGGCAGGACACCAAGACCTTCCTGATCATTCCATAGATTTGGGGTTTTTTCTAAAAAAATCTTTCTGTCCTTTAAGATTGTCATGTAAGGTGGTGAAATAATACCTAGTTGAAACAGACAGTCAAGCACCAAAGTTAATTATCTCTTCTTGGTCTCTGTGGATCCCTCATTATCAAATGATGGCAAGGTTTCTAAGATAAATCTGATACCTGTACACTGTGTGTACTGCAAATTTCAACTTCTCAAGGACTTTTAACAGTGACCTCCAAGAGGAAGAGCTAGAGAAACCAATGAAACCACACCTTCATGCCTTGGTAAGATGCTGCTCACCTTCTACCCAAAGGTTTATGAATGAGATAAAATGGGAGACTTTGTGTTCCAACTTAATTCTCAGCTGAGAGATCTTGAACCCTTTGTCAAGGATGCCTTTGCCTTGGGGTGATAAAATTGTCTGGACCTCAATATCCCCATTCTTTGTGTCGCATCTAGAAGGACAATCCTTAGGTCCAGGAAGGACTCTCTCTGAAAACTCTTT
>NW_010420261.1:69908-75660 GCF_000710305.1 Buceros rhinoceros silvestris
CAGTTTTGAACAGAGAGTATTTGCAAGAGAGCATTTAGCAACAAAAATGCACCCTTCCAAAGGTGCCTACATGGCGTCAGAGTTTAAGTCTCACTTCAAGAGTCACTTAAGAACTAAGGGCAGGTTCTCTGCATGGGTTTCTATTGATACAGTTATGCTAATGCAGGGCACTAAGAGTTGTTACGTCTGACTGACATGCTACATCAGTAGCGTTCCTAGCATTATATCTGCTTGACCAGTATATTTGAAATTTGACCACTTTAGCTTGTTCCACTCACAGGGTCATTTAATGTACTTGTGCTGATCGCTTTACAGTTCCTACTGAATTTCCTGTTGGAGCAATTATCTGCATAGAATATTGATATTTCCATACCAGAAAAGCACCACCAGTGCACATATAGCCTGCATATCATTTAATTTTAATGGGACTTGATTTCTTAGAACTATACTTTAGAGATACTTAAG
Source organism: Buceros rhinoceros silvestris (assembly GCF_000710305.1). Classification (NCBI taxonomy): domain Eukaryota; kingdom Metazoa; phylum Chordata; class Aves; order Bucerotiformes; family Bucerotidae; genus Buceros; species Buceros rhinoceros. The sequence continues at coordinate 70,374 of NW_010420261.1, forward strand.
CATCTAAAGATGAAGCTAGGGGCTGAGGTACTTTTGAAAACTTCAGTATTACCTATGTGTATCCCAAGACATGCGATTTCTTTCCAGATAAAGACCGACATGAGTTTGGGACGACTCCAGATTCTGTGGCAATCTGGTAGCATAGCAGAAGTGAAATCCAGGAAGAGAAATTCAGAAGTCTGTACAGTAACAACAGAATAACTTTTCTTCCCTTTAACTACTTACTTCGCTCTTCAAATCAATACATACTGATCAGGAACTACCATACTTTAAAAATAAAGTTTTCTGAAAATGACAAAGCATCTGTAAAATCTGATAAGAAAGGAAACACCAACCTTTCATTTTTACAATCTTTAGAACTTTAATTGTATTTCACCACAGCCTATTCTGGTCTATATTCTAGCCACCTGTTTGTAGTAATTGTTGGCTGGATGTGTCTGTACACTTATTTTTCATTCATACAGCAGGTTTTGTAACTTTTTGTTACGTAAGACTCTTCCATTTGTAATATACATTTATAATATACTGTCCTAAGTGACAAGCAGCATTTTCATATGATACCAAGGGAGATAGATAGAATAATTATTTACATATGCTACATTTTGCTCACAAATCTATACTTTGTTCAATATTTTAAATTGGTGGTTTTATTTAGTGCCTCTTCTAAAGATAATTACACTACTTAGGATTCATTATACTGCAGAGAAACCTCTATAAAAACACAGGAAATTAAATTTCAGGAGCACTTTTGTTACTTGATTGATCAAAAGAATTATAGAGCGCTGTACAACTGTAATGGCCATAGGTCTAATGGACATGTCAACCTGTCTGGCCTGGAAAAGGCAGCAAAGTCATTGCACCAGACAAACCAGCGGGCTAAAGTCTGCCATGACTACGCTGAAATATATGGGGTTGGGCAACTGTGTTTAAGAGCAGTTTGACCCATTGACTTTAGTGGAAATTGTGCTAGTGTATGTAAAAGAAGAAATGGAGCCTTTTATCTTAAATATAGTAGATCATGAGCCAGGATTATTATCTCATTTACACTGGTAGGGAACATTTGAAGTAATGCTCTTGTGTTAATGCAAACTGACATTCTTTCTGTCTCCCCAGCAATCTATCAGTCTGCTGCTATGTATCTCATATATAATGTGTATTGCTTTAGTGAGTAAAAATGTCCATTTTAAATACATAATGTCGTGCATCTGTCTTTATTACAGCTAAAACAATGAAAGTCTACCATCTCACTCCACAATCAAACCTCTATTTTTTATTAAAGACAATTCCATTACTGTGCAATAAGGGACCTATTACATGCCCTCATTTTGGTGAAATTACTAATGCAGATTGAGTTTCCTAGAAGAATTAGTGAACTTCTGTACTTTTTGAGATTCTAACTTAATTCATGCACTTATCATGATAATGTTCTTTATTATTTGTTACATCAAGCTGATGAATTTTCCCTAGGCAATGTGTAATTATTAGACAGTACCTTTTACAAAATCACTGAAAATTGCTATTATAGGGTGACTCCATGCAGTTTACACCATCTTTTCTCTATTTCATCTCCTGGCTCAGAGCTGTCATCTTGAGCTATCTGTATTAATTCAAGGACAAAAGTTCTATTAAATTTTCAAATTAGGTAATTATAATGCCAAATTCACGTTAAGTCATAGGAAATAAAATAAGTAGACTTGGCATTATCTTGTCAGTGTAACATTTCTTAGATATGGGAGGGCACTATTCTAAATCCAGTCCCCTAAACATAGCTTAGCCAATAACAGACATTTTAGGAAACTTTCAGTGAAGCACGGTTAAGAAATTTTTACAGAAAAATAAGCAAAAGGGCAACTGCAGGTCTTACTTTTCTGTTCAGATCAACTTATACATGTCCCACATTCTTCATCCAAACGAAAGCCTGTAGATCTCTAAATTAGAGGAGCACATGGGCTAAGTAATTCACCATTTCTGATTTTCACTTCACTTGGTGTTTTATTTATTTTTAAATCCAGAGTTGTATAATACCAGATTGTTACTGCTACGATCAAAAAGTTAGTGTCTTTTCTCACAAAAATACAGAGAAAAACTTAAAGATCGTCAACACGAAATAAAAAAGCCCAGTCCTGGACCACCTTCCCTATTCTAACTAACTCAACTGGACTCAGAAATAATGGTCTTTCAGCAGCACAAAACTATCTTCGAGTCCCAGTTACACAGCATTGATTTACAGCTCTGTTGGTTTCAAAGTTGCCGTTTCCCAAGCACTAGAAGACTTCTTCTAGACATTTTTAATCGAAATCGAAACACTTAGCAGTAATCAAGTTGTTTACTGAACTAACTTAAATCTTTCAGCTCTATATTAAATTGCACTTTGCGCATTTTGCGCTTCATGAATCCAGTAGGTCTTTCAGAGTGCCTGGAGCCCAGAGGAGAGAGGCTGCTTGACTCTCTGGTCTGCTGCATGAAAGAAGTTTCAGCAGCATGAGAGTGCAGAAACTTTACACAAATAAAGCATGCTGCCTAGTTATGAGAGAAAATGTGTTTAATCTTTAGGAAAAACAGAGTTAATGTGGTTATTACACTGAATTTCCCCTGTTAAGAACTATTCCACCCAGTTTGTGGAGGCTGTAGCAGTGAATTAGCTGAAGCAAAAAAAATGGGTGCTGTTTATACTGCATTGCTAAGCTTAGAAGATAACTTCTAAGACATCACAGGTCACCATGAATATTTTACATCCCATGGCTGTTATGGTAATGTGGTTCTGATTTTGTTTTTCACCTATAGAGGAAGATATTTCTTCCGTGTACACTTGTGCCAGTGTGGTGGAATTTCAGTTTACATTTCATGATGAGGCATACAGGCAGCAGCAGATGGTATTTGGAGCACAGTGAAGATACAAAGATATCTGGGGAGCTGGAAGAGAGGATCTAAGCATAACGAGCTGCTTTGTAAGCCCTTCCTGAGGACAGCATGCACTACTAAACATGTTTACTTGCTAACGTTGTTTTCAGCTACTCTCTATAACAGAATAACAGTAAAATACACTAGACAATCCTTCAGAATGCTGCTATAAAGCCCAAAAACAAACCTCAAAGCCTGCTCATGTTTTTTATCCTTTATATTTTTCTCCCTTATGCATACTGTATTCCCTTAACAGAAAAGAGTGTTACACGGGTTTGGCAAAGGTGGAACTGAGTTGCAGAAGGACAGGGAGATCTCCACTGGAATTATTGCTAAAAATTCCTTAGAAGTCTCCAAGGTCAAGCTGTAATGCGTTAACAGTGATGCTGTCTGTAGCAGAAACCAATCTGAATGTGGAGAAAACCAGGAAACAAGCAATAAGCAAGATCTGATGGGAGGTTATCTGTTTATCTTTGGAACATGTTTAGATCATTAGAAGTTAAGGTTTCACAGGGTAGTTAAGAGACCTCAGGAGGTGTCCAAAGAGACCCACAAGGGGTATCACCTAGGATAGGTGACTGGATTCCTGGATTGCTCCTGAAAGCTCAGCTGATGCTACTTTCATGATACACATCACCCAGTACAGAGCTAGAGAGCATGCAGGGTAGAGAGAAAAATAGCTCAAATTGTGAATATAAACAGATGGCACACAACTGGATTATGTGTGGGGGTGGATGTCCCAAGCAGAACTTCTGACCTCTCGTGCAGAAATATGCTGCTTACTGGTTGCAAACAGTATGAGCGACGTGTACACTTAGATTATAATTGAACTAAGCAAAAGTGGCACATCCTGAACCCTCCAGATGATAAAAAGACGTGAACCAAACCCAACAATTAGGAGACTGACCATGCATTGTGATTCACCACATAGACAATTCAGGTTGGGGAAAAAGACGGCTTTGGGAGATGAAAAGAAGGTGAAATCTTGACTGAGGAAATGAGGGAAGCTCCTGGAGACCAGAGCTGCATGGATACAAATGCAGGGGGATGCCCAGTGGCCTTGGTCCCTAATGACCCAGCTGGGTGTAGCAGCATAGTGGGAATCAACCCAATTTTTTGACCAACTGTCCCAGGCCAGCAGTGACCACCCTGCCAGGAAGGGATGGCAAGATCTAGTGATCATAGCACTGTAAGCAGCAAGGGATTGGGTGCCTCTGATAATGCAGCAGCATAAAACACTGCTCTCACTAGTTCTTAAATAAACTTGAGAGTTGTCACTCACTATGTCTTATCTGTGGCGCCAAAGCCTTAGAAGTACTCTCAGTACTCCATTTAGACATGACCATGTGGCTTAGGCAAAGGAAGTCAATTTTTAAAATTTTCTCAGGCTTGAGCTAAATGACTCAATAAGGTTCTCAGGCTAGAGAAGTTTAGACATGCAGGTACCTGAGAGGCTACAACACAGGATTTGAATAAAATGTTTTTGCTTTATACACGTCAATTCTACGTCCTACATTCACCCCTTAAGTTCTTTAGAGAATCTTTATGTATGATGAAGATTCATGAAGGGATTCTAGAATTTGTGAGACACTCTACTGCAAAAACCATCTGAAAAGCAGAACTCTACTTGACCTCCCACCTGCCATTACAGATTTCAAAGGAAGTAATTTCTCGCTGTCTGGACCCGGGATGAAAAACACTGATTGTTTTAGCTTTGTTATTCTTACTCTGGAGCAGAAATTATGAGACAGCTTATTTTAAACTGCTAGCTTGTCATTAAATAAACAAGGAACGCTAATTGTGATTAGTGATAGACAAGGATTGCCTGGAGGAAAGCTTGGAGTTGATGAGAAAGGTTTTAAGTCATTGTAAATCTCACGATGAAACCAAACCAAGGAAGAATCCTTTTAACTGAGTAATGGGCTACATATTTGGAAAATTCCTTTATTCAAGTAGATGAGGCAAACAGGATTTTGTTTTAATCCACATGAAGTGATCAGGGTATCATTTTCTTGTAGTACTGCAGCTAAAACGTTACAAAATAAAACCTCTGATTGACAGGAGACAATTGTTATCATCTCCTTTGCATGCTGTACGTAGAGGAGCTTCCCACATCCAGGAGGTTCATGCTACCACTGCAAAGACAACTAAGCTGCTAGAGAACAATTAAACAGATATTGCTGATAGCTAGTGTACTTTTAAAGATAGAAATTTACACCACTAACAGATTAAAATCACTGAAATGTTCAGTGTGGAATTGCTGAGTGATTATTTTAAAATCTCAGGATGGATGAAAATCTGTGGGAGGAGTAGAACAAATACTTGGGGGAGATGAAGCCAGTATAACCTCCCTGTTTGTCGGCAGTGCTCTGATGATAACAAGTAT
>NW_010420261.1:75776-81188 GCF_000710305.1 Buceros rhinoceros silvestris
TAGGGAAAAAAGATTGACTTTTAAGGCACAGAATTTTACCAGCTTGTTTTTTTCCTTTGCGTAATTTGTTTGTATTATTTTAGCACCAAGGAAACATAACCAAGATGAGGATAGCAATGCCTACATGTGAACATTTGGGCAAGCAGATGGAGCAGATGAACATTTATCTCTTGTTTAACAGTTAATGCACGGCGGTGCTCTAGTCATTGGGGTTGTTCTGTAATTCTTCAACAACCATCTTGTGATTAAGTCCTGATAGGATCTGACTTCTTAATGGCACCCTGTGAGGTCCCTCAACCTCGGAAGGAACAAACATACACAAAAATTACACCACTGAGTTTCAGTTCATGTTTTGCAGTGTGACTGTCCAGAACACTGAAAATCTGATTATATTATTGCTTTGACTATATGCTTGCAGCAAAAGCAAAGCAAGGTTCTTTTTAACAGATGAACCTGCAGTTTATACAATGTATGAAAAAACTCTATTTTTATTAGATCAGAAAGGTATTAAAAACATGTTGCCCACAAATACAAGCCTGCAAAATAACAGATGTTGTTTCCATAATTCTGTTTTTTTAAGCATGAATTGAATTCTTATTTTGACTTTTTATATTATTAATCAGGAAATTCAAAGCATTTGCTATTATTTTATGTGTTCCAGGTGATAAGCAGATGTATTACAACTGTTTAGTATACAATATAGATGCAAACAATATTTAGACAAATTAATGCATGGTCTAATGCTACTAAAATCAAGAGAATTAGAACAAGAATGAATTAAGCCTGTTTGAGTTCTGTCCATATTTGCATTGTACATATGAAATTAAGATGACTTTGTTCCTTACAGTCAACATCATAGGACTAGAAAATTCAAAATTATCTCTATTTATATTTTTATAATTACTTTTATTAGAGAGAGCATAACAAAATACCTAGTATTCCAGTGTAGTCTAAAGGAATCCAGGAAACACTTCTCTCAGCGCTTTTCTCTCTTCAGTACTAGTGTCAGTCAAGGAAGACAGGTTTCCACAGGGCATATGTCCAGCCACACACACTTCCTTTCTGTCCACCAAACAAGGCTTCAGATTCTATCTAAGGCTACTGAAACAAGAAGGGCAAATCTGAAGAGGAACCAAGGTCTGCAACAGTGATAAGAAAGGAAAGGCAACTTTATGAAATTTAAGCTCAACTCCAGTCTCTACATCTATATTGCTAACCTTCCTCTCGACCCCTTCAAATTAAAGCCTGGAATTTCTCACAGCCATGATGCTATGTACGTTATGCTTTACTCTTCTGAATGTTTAGAGTTAACCGGTCAGGAAAATGTCATTATCTGAAAAACAAATGTAGTATGTGATGTAAGCATACATGCTTACATGCACATACCTGAGCCAAAACTGTAACTTATACGGTGGATGTTGTGAATTTTCTAGTTCTGGTCTCTAAGCATAGCCCTCACAGGAGTTTTGAGAGTTGATGATCTTGCAGCTCTCCAAGCTTCCTAAGAATAAAAATTTACCAAACTTTGATATTAACAGCATAAATATAAAAATGTAATCTTAAATGTGGGAATAACAATCAAGGAAACACACTCCCTCTTACATATGTAAGAGTCAGTGAGTTTTATCTTCTGGTTGGGCCTGACAGCAATTTCATGATACGAAGTAGAGCAGATTTATTTCTGTCCAACCAAGCAAACTGATTTTAATTTAAAAATAAATATATTCCTTTTATTAATGTTAACATTCTGGGACTTGATCTGTATAGTATACATTTGCAACATTATTTTTATTAATACTAAAATGGACAATAGAATAAGACCTAATGAGGGTCAGATTCCACCACTTCAAATTGCTGTGAATGTCTATTTCTGTACATAAAAACTTGTGGCAGCAGTTCTCAAACGGAATGTTATGGGAGTGAGAGGTCAATCCACCGCAACTGCCAGTCCCTCCAAAACCGAGCTGGGGTTGATCTCATTCAACATCCGAAGGCATTACTCTTATATACCTATTTGTACAGTTATTAGCACATTGACAAGTAACAATAGTCATATACTTATATATAAATATAAGGAACAATTTATGTAACTGTTTAATATAGAAATGGTATGTTACCTTCCCAGGCATGGAAAAAAATCCCTTGAAAGCAATGGTGCTTCATTTTGCAAACATGGGAGATGTCTGCACCTCTCTTGCCTTGATCCTAGCAACAGAAAAACAAATCAGAAGTAGCAAGTAACAGTTAGTACTCTAGAAAGAGAAGGTTAAGTATCCCTGAACAAATAAAGGACTTGACGGGTTCAATTTAGGCTTGAAAGAACGGTCAAAATCTCAAACAATGTGAGTCTTTTCAACTCCCCTCCTTTTCTGTGGACTGGCACATAACAGGACTGAGCTCCCAGCCTCTTGTTCACAACGGTTGTACAGCCAACAAACTGTAAACATTGAGACAAAGTGAAAAGTTTCAGCTTTTGTCTTGGAATAGGTCGATTAAACTGATCTTTCTCGCCTGTATCTTTATAAGTAGTCATCATGCTCGCATGTGTGGATATTTAACTCCAGTTTTCTTCCAACTAATCTTGAATTGTATACAACATAATTTCAGTGTCACTGATTAACATAAGATTATTGCATCCCTGCAGTATGGTAAACTTTGAATAAAACAGGCTACTGGAATAATTTAATGGTAACAAACATACTAATTCATACACTCCACAGTGTGTGAATCATTTAGGATGCTCCAAGAGGTGGTGATGCAAGGATGAGAAAGAAGTGTCTTCCAGGGACCTGCATCAGTCAGAAAATCGCTCTGACATATGGCAGTAAAGATCATGCTTGGGAGCCGGGGGAATTTTTAACATTTCTTCTTTGATGATTCAGAGAGGCTTTGTTGGCATATAATTGGATTCCCATCAGCACATAATATACCAGTGAGAATAATTGCATGCCTGTGTTCCAGTCATCAGCCTTCCAACTTCTTTGCCAGATAACCTCCTCAGCATGGCTGAACTAACTAGTAACTTTTCAAACACCAAAGGTTAATTAAACTTTCCATGAGTCCATGTGTTGCTGTTTTGATAGCAACCTTTGGAAATATTACCACATAATCTTATGCATTTTCATATCAACTGTTTTTATACTAGGATCAACATTTGATTTCAATATTTATTGCAGTAGAATATGGATTTTGTTACGTTATAAGAATTAAGATTGAAAAAATCGGAAGAAAATATTTTATTATTAAAAATACTTTGCTTAGTAGCTCTGTATACTGAAGTTTTCTCTCTGTAGTATTTGGTACTCAAGGCCTGACTAGAAATGCTCAATTTGAGAACTTGCATATGTCTCAACTCTGTGCTAATCTGGATGAAAAATGTTGGAAAATGTTGACGGAATACTGCTCAGTGTTCTCATTCACCTTCTGAGCAAAAGCTAGAGGCCTCATTTCTGGAAAGAAGCTGCTGTCACTGTCACCGAGATGGATGGTGGAGCCAAGAGACAACAGTTCTCCATCAAACAGATTTTCAACTTTCATCAACTCTGGCTTAAGAATCACTTTGCAAAGCTAGTGTGAAGTCTTTTTGGTTTGTGCCCTTTGTTTAACCATCCATTTCATAGCTGAAGCTCTGCCCAAGTCTGGTGTACATATTCACTAATTTTCATGTAATTTTCTGATTTCATATACTTCTTTGATAGCAGGAAAGCAGACAGATTACTTCATGTAAAATCCACTTCAAAGTTTAAAACAGATACATTTGTAAGTACAATTCCTTTTTTGCAGTATACTGAAATTAACAATATTTAAGGGTGGGACCGGGTGATCTTTCAAGGTCACTTCCAACCCAGGCTGTTCTACAATTCTATGATTTAACGTTTTTGTAGAAATGCAGACACCCAACATAGTGTTAAGTAGTATTTATTTGCCTGGTTTCTTATTTCTTTTCTTTTTTTTTTTTTCTTATAAAATGATTGCATCAGCTACATTTTGTTCACCATATTTACCACAAGCAATAAATACAAAACATGTTCATGTATAAGTAGAAGAGCTATTTAACGAAAAACATTCCGGTGAAAGAAACCATTAGGAAGGAATTTTCAACTATTAAAACTGACTAGTAACAAGTCTGTCATTAAGCGTAACTATTCAGGAGCACAGGCTTACTTTTCTCTTGCATGATTTTAATACATTCAAATTCAGACATTACAATTGTGAGAAATCTCACAGAAAAAAATATGTCCTGATAAATATGCTGTTAGTAAAAACATGAAGATCCTGGAACAAAAGTAATCATTACAAAATAATTTCATAATTCTTAATATGATCAAATTTTAGCTATTTTTATTTAATTGGGACTATGCCAATAAAAGTACTGTTTCATACAAGCAAAGGCAATAGAATTCAAAATTTGAAAATAGATTTACATTCAAATCTACATTTCAATTAACTGTTTATTCCTCACAAAGGCCTTGAATTTGCAAGCAGTTACAGAAGTACTCTTCTTGTATGCAAAAAAAGTTTTATAAATATGTAAATACTTGCAGAACTGCAGTCGTGCTGTCCTTACAAGATTTTTTTTCTTCTGGACACTTTTTTTTCGTTTAAATTTTACAGTTACAGGTTCTCCGAGGGATTTGTATATTAACATTAATCTCAGAAAAATAAGTTAACAAAAATAGTTTTAATTTGATAAATTTTTAGAAAGTAATAAGAAACCTGAAAATGAAAATTGGAATCTTTTTTATTCAGCCCTCTGGAAAGAATTCAGACTTCTCTTAAGTCTAGAAAACCAGAGATGTATTTCAGTCTCTCTGTTCCTCTGTTTGAATTAGCTTCCTCCTGTTTTTAGTTCATCCAGCAAAATGTTCTCTTTACAAGGTAAAATTTCTGTTAGCTTTGCAAACAATATCTAGGTTTGAGTACAAGAGAGCTATTTCTGTTGATATTTTACATACAGATAGTGAATTATAGTGCCAGACTGAATTCCAGCGCAGATTTACCTCTGCTGTGGGACACAGGCTAAAACCATCTAACAACCAAGTATCTCATATTCTCTCCATCCTCTATTCCTGTAAAGGCGGCGAGGAGAGGGGAGAGTGCCACAGCTAATATGTAGTCCAAAGAAACATTGCAAGAGTTGTCTGTCATATAAGCACATGTTGAAATCTTTGAAGGGTTCTGTAATGATTACAGTGTTTGCATTTTTTGCAGTATGTACCAGTCATGTATATCTAGTACGTGCTTGTTGTAACAAGAAAAATCAACCACAGAACCATGCCCTTCCTTTGCTCTGCCTGTTACTCCTACAGGTGCAAACAGCAGAACATATTAAAATCAATCACTCGTGATTTTTTCTTCTTTTTGCTTTATTCTCTTACTTTTCGTTGTTAAGGGTCGAGGGACCGATATACC
>NW_010420262.1:0-1540 GCF_000710305.1 Buceros rhinoceros silvestris
GGCCCATCACAAGAAAGCACCATCCAGACTGCGATGGTGGATGCACAAGGAGCCTGGTGTCAAGACCTAGGAACACACGGATGCAGGGAACAGGTCCCGGTTCAAAGAGGACACTGGGACAACAGAGCTGCTGACACAGCCTGGAACAATGGTGTAACACAGAACTGACTGGAAAATTCTGAGACTCAAGACCTAGCCACACTTCAAGATTGTTAGGCAAGAAAAGAACCCGATGGGCAGGATGCTGATGAGTACAGGCATTCAAGATGTGTGGGATGGTGACAGAGGCACATGCTGTGCCCATGGAGCACAAGAAGAAATGAGGACTTCGAGATCTGAGGAAGCTCCAACACGCAGGAGACAGACTACACAGACAACACAGCCACACACCCTCATGCTGGGGCTGCCCTGCCCACACCACACTGGTGCTCAGAAGTCACCTGCTCCCATTGCCCACCCCCCACACTAAGGGATCTGTTCCTCAAAAGCCCTCCTCCACACTATGCTTACTTCAAAACCCCCTCCCTGGACTGTCCAAACATCTCCCCCACTCTCACAGCCCTCCCCCAGCCCCCATCATTCAACTTAACTTCAGACAGCTGGAATCTGGATCCATCCTCCACACAGGAAACATCTCCCAGCTGAGGTGGTCCTGCAGCCACCAGGTTCCTCTGGGTCACCTGCAGTTAGAGCAAACAGGAACAGAAGTAAGCATCGTGTCAGCCAATAACCCCCTCCTCAGAAGCACACCAGCATGCTTCTCAGCTGCTCGTTCCACACTTGGATGCTGCAGCCACCATCACTACTGGGACCTGATGAGACGCTAAGAGACTCAACATTAACATTGTGCTGGCAAGAAAATACCAGCCCCATGATCCTCCTTCCTACCACCCCAGCTCACCTCTAAGGCTCCTCCAGTTCCATGGGTGGTCCTGCGCAGCACCTGCAAAACCAGAGAAATGCTTAACCAGTGGCCATGTCACACTTTGCTCTTAGATGGCAGCCCAGCCTACCCCCTAACCCCCCCGCCATCGCCTCTCAGACTCCTCACTGGACTGTGGCTCCATCCGTCCAGCCTGTGTGTGGCACCTGCAAAACAAAGCAAGAAGCACCCGCTGAGACACTACCTGGAACCCACAGCCAGCCCGTGGGGATTCCCCTCTCCCCCTCCTTTACCTCTGTCCATTGCTTCTCTGGCCTTCAATTTTGTGGGCTGCCACATCGGGGCTCAGGTCCCACCTGTCAAACAGAAACAACAAGAGACACTTGTAACATCACCCACAAGACACACCTGAACAGGAACTGCTGCTGCAGCCTGCCCAGCATCACTCACCTCACCTGAGTTTCCTCTGGTGCCGATGTCCCCCTTGGCTCCTCACTGCACACCTTCAAAACAGGAAAAACCCCCATAAATGTAGTCACACAGCCACCAGTCACATCTCCCCTCTGACACCATGCATGGACCCACCTTCTCTCGGTGCTCTGCTCGCCTCCTCCATCTCTTTGGCAGATGGGTCATCCCACGGCATCTGCAAACCTG
>NW_010420262.1:1833-2457 GCF_000710305.1 Buceros rhinoceros silvestris
GACAGACATTAAACAAAGCGGCTCACCCCCTGTGTTTCTGCAGAATGCTACAAAAATAACTTTCCTTGCTCTGATGGGGACTGTGCACCCTTTGCCTACGAACCCAAGCTGACCAGCGTGTCAGCTGTAAAAATCTTACGATTATTCTTCTGCTGACTATCACTGCTATGGGCCCAGGCAGGTTCTGCAGAATGCTACAAAAATAACTTTCCTTGCTCTGATGGGGACTGTGCACCCTTTGCCTACGAACCCAAGCTGACCAGCGTGTCAGCTGTAAAAATCTTACGATTATTCTTCTGCTGACTATCACTGCTATGGGCCCAGGCAGGGCAGCTCCAGCCCAGACAAACTCATGCAGACCAACGCCAACCCAGAAACATAAGAAAGCTCTAAGAAAAATGACTGCTGCACCCAAGATGCAATTGGGCAAGAAGACCTACAGCAGCCTGAAAAAAGTTGAACGCTGAAGCCCAGGACTATAAGATAGGGCCACAGCTGGGACACAGCATGTGCAAGAGGCCTGCCTTAAAGACTTAAGAACCTAGGGATGCCGGGAAAAAGAGTTCCAGGAAGGGATCCAGGAAGAGCAACTGCTCGAGATCAGAGATGCTGATGCAGCCTGGA